>NC_083717.1:49027328-49192328 GCF_028564815.1 Eubalaena glacialis | reverse complement strand
TAAACAAAAAACAAAAATCAATATACAAACAAGCAAAATCAGTATTCAGGACCCAGTAAACTAAAAAAAATATTGCTCTCTTAACAAAAAAGGATAAAAATTCCAGTCATAGTTAAATAATAAATGGAGAAAAATTTTTAACAATTCCTGTTAGAGACAGAAACATGACTACAATACCTACCATTTGTTAATTGTTCAATATTTTTGTAACTTCTAGTCAATATATTAATCCATTAAATGGAGATAATGTTTATCTGGTAGAATGAGACAAAAAACTCTGTCATTTGAAAATAATGTGATGATATACCTAGTAATTCCATGGAAATCACTGACATATTGAGAACTAATGGCATTTTACAAAATGACAGAATAGCTGATAAGTACAGAAAAATCAATAGCTTTCCTATAAGTTATCAATAAGAATCCAGAACCTATTAAACCTATTAATAAAGAAAAGAATACGATTCCACAGCAGTCTAAAACACATTAAATTCTTAGAACCAGCATAAGTAGAAATATATGTAAACTTATGATTAAACCACAGAAACTTACAGAAGAAGGTAAAAGAAGCACTCAGTAAATTTTGTATAAAATATATAAATACATATGCATATATTAATATTCCTGTGTCCCTTTGTTCCTGGAAGGTGTATAATGACTGGAAGAGATAGCAATTCCTTCAAATTAGTTTATATGGTTAGTACAAATTCCAATGAAATGCTCTAAAACTTGTAAAATTATTCTAAGTTTAATATAGAAGAATAAATAGATGAGAATAATAAGACATACTTGAAAATATGCATTAGTCGAGGCGTACTTACTTTACAATTATATTAAAACATAAAGCTACAATAATTAAAAAAGGAAGTTACTTGGGGATATACTTATGGAATTATTAAAGAAAAAACATTTATGATTCTAAAGTAAATGTTTTTCAGTGTGTGTGTGTACGTGTGTGTTTGTGTTTCAACCAACAATATGATAATGAAAGCATTTCAAAGACATGGAAAGTGATCAATGGTTCAATAAATCATCATGTGAAAATCAACTACTTTTTTTAAAAAGTAAGTTAAATATTTGTATTACAGTCATGCATAAAATAATTTTTCCATTAAACTCAGGACAATTATGAACAATTATGTTACTTAATCCCAGGATGGAGAAGGAATTGCTAAGGTATAAAAGTAATGGGAAAAGTACAGATAGATATCAATAGATAAGATTTTTATACTTCATGTAACCCTAAGGAAAAGCTAAAAATAAAAAAAAAAATTGGAAATATATTTACAACAAATTAAAAAGACAAAGAATTATTACCATTTATGCTTAAAGACTTAAAAACCAATGAGTAAGACTTTTAACATTCCATTTAAATATACAAAAGATTTTAACAAAAATTTACATATGCAAGGCCATAAGTCTTCAATAAGCAAACATTGAATAAAGATACTTTCACCCTAACAATAAAGAGAAAATTTAAGGGGACTTCCCTGGTGGTCCAGGGCTAAAGAATCTGCCTTACAATGCAGGGGACGTGGGTTCGATCCCCAGTCAGGGAATTAAGATCCCACATGCCACGGGGCAACTAAGCCCACGCGCCACAACTACTGAGCTTGCGCACCTTAACTAGAGAGCCTGAGTACCACAAATACAAATCTCACGCACCCTGGAGCCTGCGTGCCACAACTAGAGAAGATAAAACCCGCATGCCACAACTAGAGAGAAGCCTGCGCGCCGCAATGAAAGATCCCGTATGCCTCAACGAAGATCCCGTGTGCTTCAACTAAGACCCAAAGCAGCCAAAAATAAATAAATTAAATAAATAAATAATAAATAAAATCTTAAAAAAAAAAGAAAGGTTAAAAGAATAGTGCAATATTGGGGTTTGTTTTTTGGCCTAACAATTAATAAAACTATTCAATTAAATTTGACCAGATT
This sequence comes from Eubalaena glacialis, assembly GCF_028564815.1. Taxonomy (NCBI): domain Eukaryota; kingdom Metazoa; phylum Chordata; class Mammalia; order Artiodactyla; family Balaenidae; genus Eubalaena; species Eubalaena glacialis. Next base: position 49,190,390 of record NC_083717.1, on the reverse strand, counting down.
TGGTTCTGATGAATTGTGTCATTCTCTATAGGTGAAAGTATAAATATCAGAAATATCTTGAAAGCAATTTGTCAAACTATTGTCAAGAGTCAAGAATATATATGCATTTTCATTTATTAATTTCATTTCTATAAATCTACCTTCTAGAGATAAGCAGTATGTTTACAAACTTTGTACATAGAATGTTTATTATGGTGTCAATCTTACAAGAGCAAAATATTGTTAGCAATTTACATGTAGAAAAGTATGATTAGTTTCATGTAACAAAGAAAGACAGATCTTTTTAAGGAATATTTTTCTGATACAAAAAATTATCCTAATATAGTTTTAAATAAAGAGCCATCATGATCTCAATTTTGCATATGTATATAATGCAAAATTGAGATCATGATACCGTTTTATTTATATATGCTTTGAAACGTTAGATGGAGGCATGTTAACCTATTAACAGCAGTTACCTCTGGTTGATGAGAGAAGAAAAATTTATTCTTTATCTTTTCTCTATTTTCTAAATTTAATGTAGTGTCTTTTCCATTAGCTTTATAAGTTAAACACGGATGTGGACACAGACAGACAGACAGACACACAGATTCCTGAATGAAAGCACTGAAAAAATTGTTTTACTATTAATATTGCCCATTGAGATAATGAATCAAAAATTTAGAAATTTTACTTTGACATACACTTCAATTAAACAAATGAAGCATTTATCTTCTGTCTTTTGATGCCAAACATAGAATTAAATAGGATAGTTAGTAAAGGGACTTACATACTGAACCTTGTGCTATCTATTTATGAGTTCTAGTAAAGTTTACTCTGCTTATAGTTCCTCGCAATTGATTCAGACTTTAAGACTATAGGAAGACTTCAAAAGTGTAGGAAAATTCAAGGTTTCATAAAGAAACCTTGGATCTCACTTTACCTTACCTAAGAAGCACCTTGAAGTCCTTGGGTCAAACTGCACAGTTGTGAATTTTTCCACTAGTGGATGTCAGTCCAGAAAACTCTTCCTAGAGGAAGTCATGGAGGGAAAAATATAGGAGAAAGGGGAGAGTGTAGAGTGAAACCTTGACAAACTTTGAATATAACACCAGAATGGGAAAAATAATAAAAACAAATAGAAAAGAATTTCTTGATAGCTGGGATTATTTGTTTAAAAGATTATTTTATAAGAAGCAACAAATCATTTTGAGCTTTGACCACTGTGCCTAGTTCTTGTTTAGTTAACACTCAATTAACTCAGCTGAGTTCCCAGAAACTGGATTTACTATTTATTGATATTGCTTTAAAAAAAGAAAAAAAAGTCTTTGAATTTACAAGGAATGAAGAAAAAAATTCAAATGAAAACAAAATTACACCCTGAGTATTAGAAAATACGGCACAAGTTTCCCTCAACTAGTGTAGTAGAATTTTTTTCTCTGTATTTTAATCTTCCAGTGGGTGTTGGACTCAAAATTATAGTATGCATAGAGGGAAAAAAGTAGAAAATCAGAACTTAGAGAGGAAACAAATTTTAGGTTTGTGTTTGCTAGCTTTTTTCTCATTAATCAAGTAAGTTATTAATGTTTAAAGAAGAGAGTACTCTGACTCTGGCATTCAGAAGTCACAGAGAAATTCTACTGAAGGAAAAATAATGTTGGAAACTTTTTATTTGTCACTCCATCAAAGAGTGTTTCAAAGATTAGGGGACTGTGTACTTTGCTTTTCTCCAAGTTAGCAGGATAATAAAGATTATTTTGTTTTTGCAGATGTTTAAAGACATGATGCCAAAGACAAATTTTTCAACTAGAACCCTCAAGAAATGTCACTTCTCTGTCTTGCCAAGAGAGATCCAGCATTTCCTCTACATAAACATCTGCTGGGAACATTTTAAAGGGAAGTATTTTAAATAATGACATTTGTAGCTTCTTGTCTTTAATAAGTTTGAAAAAGAAAGGAAATGAATTTGTGATACATTCCCTCCCAAAGCAACTTTTATTCATGGACATGCATCAAATTGGATGATTAGAAAGTGAAAACATTAACATTATGTTAGGTGGAAATGGTTAAAACAGTCTGTATCAATCATACCTGAGAGACACTCATAAATCATGGGTTCCTTTAATTCCAGAAGCTTCACCAGTTCATTGTTATGCTCACTAGTTTGTGGCAATTATACTATGTTTATATTTACATAATAATTGGATTTCCTATTAAACAGAAAACCCCACAAAAGTGAGAGTCAGGGAAACATAAGTTAGCTATACAATCTGAACAAAGCAAATTCATTTGCGGTTAGAATGGAAACTTCATTTTGTGTAAATGAATGTAGATGTTTGGGGATAATTCTCTGTAGAAAATGCAAGATATATAGCCTGGCTCTTTAAGGTTCTAAGAAAGAGACACACACAGATTGCCTTTGTTAATAGGTATTTATTGCAAGAATACATTAGGATGTAATTTCAGAAGTACTGCTGTCTTGTACTCTCGATTACGCTATAAAGAACTAGGGGTACTGCAGGCATCATGAAGTGGGAAAATGACTCAGTAAAAAAGTAGTTTAGTATCTTTCAGATTAGAAACTAAGTTCAAATGATCTGTCTTTTCTTCCTTTCCCCAACACTATTACTTCTTCAAATGACTAATTTGATTGATAGCTTTGTCACTATGACAAAAGGAGTACCCTTGTCATCAAGAATTCAGATCAAATCACCTTAGGGTACTTATGTACCAGTCTCTAGGTGGAAGGTTTGGTTTCTCTTGTTACATGGAGTTTAAGAAATTAATGACTGACTCAATGAAGTACTTGTTTGGGCTCTTCTTAGAAGTTAGCAATGGCCATGGTTGATACAGTTCTCCTGGAGTCTTCTTGTAGCATGTTCAATAAATTAGCGATGGAAAAAAGTGCGCAAAGCAAGGATTCAGTGCATATGCCTTCAAATGGAGCTCATAGATGTCCCCTGAAGCTAAATTCTGAGACCGATTCTATACTAAAAATTGATTAGTGATTAGGACTTCCAGAATGGTGGAGTGGAAGCTTGTAGGACCCTCTCCCCAGTAAAACATCAATTTAACCAGTGAAAATGATAAGAAAACAATTTTTTGTAGTTTATGAAAAGTATCCTAAGGGCATACACAGATTGAGAAATATTTGTTCAAGAAATCTGCTAAAACTCAGTAATAACAGTGACAGTCTGTGTTGTTGAAACCTCTACCTGCTCCCTTAACCCCTCTTCCCACCCCAAGCTCAATATTGGAGAAGGGTTACTGCAAGTGCTCTACTTTGGACCAGTGTGAACAAGAAGATGAACTATTCTTTGAAAGCATTGCCCAAACCACCTACAGAATCATCAGCATGGAGCTTCACTGGAACAACAGTCTGAAATACAACTTTTGACCCAACAATGACTCTATAATAACCTATTCTTACCTAAGTGTAGCTCCCAGGAATCCAAACATAAAAATTATACCACAGTCATCCCTGGTAATCTGGAAAACTGTGTGCATGTTCAATGTTGTGCCCTTTCAGGAGAAATCAAAGATGATATTTCTAAGTGACTAGTCACTGGCTGAACATATGTTGAATAAATAAATAGATAGATAAACAAACAGACAAACAAATAAATAAACTCCCTAAACTGTGGTAGCCACCTTCAAACCACATGTACATCCAATGGTAAAAGTTAAAATTGATCTGGCTAAGTGGGTTTAAATATAGCCTTTGATGAATAAGTTGTTTATGCTGATACAGGGCCAATGCCTAACTAGCCAGGCAACAAAATAAAAACAAGGGTTATAATCTGAGCAGGGACATCAAAGTTTCAAATTGTAGGGGAAATAGATTTGGCAAAATTAGTTCAGCAAGGTCACTAAACAAGTAAGCAAACAACCAGGCAAAAAGTAATAATAACCTCTGTCATGTGTGGGTGAGGGGAAACATTATATGGAGTTGCTAAAACACACAAAGTAAAATTTCAGTTTTCAAACAATAACAGCAAATTGAGACCTACAAAGAAAAGGGAAAGTGTGAATCATGCAGCAAAAAAGCACACAATGGAAACAGTTTTAGAAGAGGTCCAATTGTTGAACTTAGCAGACAAACACTTCAAAGCAATAATTATAAATCTGTTCAAATACTGTAGTGAAATGTGTTTCAATAATTAAAGGAAGGTATAATGATAATATCTTATTAAATAATGTATATCAATTTAAGATATAGAAATGATTGGAAATAATAATCAAATGGAAATTCTGACATTAAAAGTGCAATAACCAAATCAAAAATTTACTAGCAGGGCCCTACAAAGCAGAAATAAAGAATGAGAAAACGTGAATATTAATTCAATAGAGATCTTACAATCTGAAGAATAGAGAAAAAGGGATGAAAAGAAAAACAAAAACAAAAGCAGAGCCTCAGAAAAATGTGGGACATCAATAAATGCACTAAAATTCACATAATGGGAATATGAGAAGTAAAGGACTGAAAGAGGCAGGGGAAATATTCAAAGAAATATGAATGAAAACTGCTAAAATTAGATGAAAGCTTTAAACATCACAAAAGATCAATGAACCCTAAGTAAGATAAAAGCAAGGATATATATTAACACTGAGACACATCATAGTCAAAATGTTAAAAGCCAAAAATATTAATAAAAATAAAATTTTGAAAACAGTAAGACAAATGACACATATACAAGGAAATTATACAAAGATTAATGACTGACTTTCTATCAGAAAGAGTGGAGGTCAGAAACAGTGCAGTGATATATTCAAAGTGCTGAAAGTGAAAATAATTGTCAGCCAGTGTCATATATCCAACAAAACTATCTCTAAAATAAAGGTGAAATAAATACCTCTAAGCTAAACAAAACCCAAGAAATTTGTTTCTAGAACCTCTGCTTTACAAGAAATACTGAAGGGAATTCTTCAGACTGAAAGCAAGTTTCAGCAGTCAGAAATTCAAATCCACAGGAAGAAAACAAAGAGCACTCAAAAGTATTACAAAAGACAGGATAATTGCTTATTTTCTCCTTTCTTCTCTTAACTCATTTAAAAAGAAATTAGTAAAACAATATGTAAACAATTATATTGTTGAGACGATAACATGTAGAAATGTAATATATTTGACAATAAAGGAAAAAAAGAAGTGGGTGTGAATAAAGCTGCACTGAAGTGAGGAAATGGTACTAGACAGTAACTCAAGTAAACAGGCAGGAATAAAGAGAACAAGAAAGGGTAAAATAAGTCTCCTATTATTATATTGAGTCATTGTCATTTTTTTTTATTTATCTCTGTTAATACTTGCTTTATATATTTAGGTGCTCCTGTATTGGGTGCATATATGATAAAGAGTGTAATATCCTCTTCTTGTATTTATCTCTTTATCATTATATAATGCCATTCTTTGTCTTTTTTTATAGACATTGCTTAAAGTCCATTTTGCCTGACATGAATATTTACCTCTGCTTTCTTATCATTTCCATTTTCATGAAATATCTTTTTCCATCCCCTTACTTTCAGTCTGTGTGTATCTTTAGCTTTGAAGTGAGTCTCTTGTAAGCAGCATATAGATGGGTCTTGTTTTTTTATCCAATCAGCCACCCTATGTGTTTTGACTGGAGCATTTAGTCCATTGACATTTAAAGTAATTATTGATAGGTATGTACTTATTGCTATTTTATTACTTGTTTTATGGTTGTTTTTGTAGTTCTCTGTTCATTTCTTCTTTTTGTTGGTGATTTTCTTTAGCAGTATGGTTGTGTTCCTTTCTTTCTACTTTTTGTGTACCTATTGTAAGTTTTTGATTTATGGTTACAATGGAATTTATATATGTTTACCTATAACTCTATCGACTTGTTTTAAACTGGTAGTCATTTAAGTTCTAACACATTCTGAAAGATCTACATTTTTTATTTTCATCCCCCACATTTTGTGTTTTTGAAGTCATATTTTACATCTTTATGTTTATCTCTTCACTGTTAATTGCAGTCATAGTTGTGTCTACCATATTTTTTTGTCTTTTAATCTTTGTTGCATTTCTATCCACTAGTAACAAAGTATCAGAAATCGAAAGAAAAAAATTCATTTAAAATTGCATAAGAAGAATAAAATACATAGGAATAAACTTAACCAAGGAGGTGAAAAACCTATACTCTGAAAAGTATAAAACATTAATGAAAGAAATTGTAGTTCTTAGAGCAATCACTAAGCAAATAACACACAATATAATTTAAAATCATTAAGATATTTAAAATATTACATTAGAAAATAGTCAATTAACTATAAGAGAAGGCAAAAAAGAGGAATAGAGGGAAAAAGGCATGAGTTAAATAGAAAACAAAAACAAAATGGTAAACTACATACAACCATGCTAAAACATTAAAGGTGAAGAGATTAACACTCTAATCAAAAGGCAAATATTGTCATATTTGAACTATAGGAGACACACTTTAGATTCAAAGATGCAAACAATCTGAAACAACCTGCAAACTATGACCACAAAAGAGCTGAATACCAGAAAAGAAAGATATTAAAACAAAAAATGTTTCTAGAGATAGAGAAGGACTTTTATAATAATAAAAGAATAAATCCATCAGAAAGATATAACAAGTATAAACATGTGTTCACCTAAAAACAGAGCCCTCATATACTTGGAGCAATACTGACAGAATTGAAGAAAAATATAGACCACTCAATTACAATATTTGGAGACTTCAGTATCTCATTTTCAAAATGGGTAGATCAGCTAAATCAGAATCTCAGCAAGGAAACAGAATGTTTGAACAACAGTATAAACCAACCAGATCTCATAGAAACTCTGCAACCTCCACAGAGCAAGAGTGATATATACATTCTTCTCAAATGCACATTGGACATTTTCCAGGATATACCAAATGTTTGGCCATAAAAGAAGCCTCTATAACTTTTATTAAAAACTGAAATTAACACCAGAAGTATGTCTTCAGTCCACAATAGAATAAAAGTAGAAATCAACAACAGAAAGATATTTGGGAAATAAACAAATATATGGAAATTAGAGAATGCACAGCTAATTAATCAATGATTTTGAGAAAAAAATCATAAAAGAATTTAGCAAATGTTTGATAGAATGCAACTGAAAACAACACATACCAAAAGGTATGTGATGCACCTAAAACAGTGTTAGGAAGAAAATTTACAGTTATAAATGCCTATAATAAAAAAGAGGAAAGATCTCAAATGAATAATCTAGTCTTCTACCTAAAGAAAATAGAAAAATAAGAACCAAACTAAGCACATAGTAAATATGAAGAAAGAAAATAATAAGGATAAAATAATAAATAAAGCAGAGAATAGAAAAAACAATCAAGAAAGTCAGTGTAATCAAATCTTAACTCTTTCAAAAAATCAACATAACTGATAAAACTTTAGCTATACTGGCTAAGAGAAAAACAAAGACTTAAATTACTAAAACTGGGCATGATAGAGGGGACCTTACTACCAATCTTGAAGAAATAAAAATGAATAAAAGAGAATGTTATGTGTTATTGCATGACAACAAATGAGATGACCTAGACAAAAATGGGCAAATCCCTAGAAAAATACTAATCACTTAAACTGACTCAAAAATAGAGAATATAAATAAATTTATAATGTAAAAATATTGAATTAGTAATAAAAAAATTCCTCCCCACCCCACCCCCCACCCCTGCAAAGCTCAGGCCCAATGGCTTCACTGGCGAATTCCACCAAATGTTTAAATAAGCATTAAAACAAGTACCTCATAAACTTTCTCTAAAAATAGAAGAAGGAACATTTCCCAACTAATTCTATGAGGCCCTTATTACTCTGATACAAAAGCAAAACAATGATATCACAAGAAAATAATTTATAGACAATATTTCTTATAAATATAGATGCAAAATGTTCAACAAAGCAGTAGCAAACTGAATCAGGAAACATATACAAACAATTATAATTCAAACAATGTAGTATACCACATTAACAGAATAAAGGAAAAAAGCTATATGATCATTTAATAGATGCAGAAAAAGCATTTGGCAATATCCAACAGCCTTTTATGATAAAAATGCACAACAAATGGGAATAGAATGGAACTTCCTCACACTGATAAAGGACATCTATGACCAGCCTAAGTAAATTGATAATTAATGGTGAAAGACCAAACACATTTCCTTTGAGATCAGAAACAAAACAAGGATATCCACTCTCACCTTTTCCATTCAATACTGTGCTGGAGGTTCTAACCAGGGTATCAGGTAAGAAAAAAAATAATAAAAGTCACACAGATTGGAAAGAAAGAAGTAAAACTATTTATTAAAAAATCAACACTATTAGAAATAATAAGGTCAGCAAGGTTGCAATACAAATGATTAATAAACAAAAATTAATTGTATTTCCATACAATTGCAGTGAGTACTCTGAAAATGAAATTAAGAATTGGCAATTTGTACAAAGTATGCTTATTAGGAAAGAACTATCAAGGTCCTCATGAAAGTCATCGGTAAATGTTATATACATATAATATATATATTATATATATAACATTTACAAAAACATTATAACATATTCAAATACACACACACACACCTGGTTTTTCATTATGTTAAATGAGAAAATGAGAAACTCATGCTGAGGTCGAGTATAGCTACTCTAATATGTCTGGAAAATTAGCGTATGATTTTGGAAATTTAGTACCCAGATCAGTCTGTATATCCTTTGGGTTAGGATCTAATTTGGATTAAGAATTTGAAAAATACATTATATTCCATTCCACACATATTTGACAGAATAATGTGTTAAAACACAGCTTGTACCTGTTTAGAAGTCTTAGTGTTTGTAAAAGTTCCAGATTTAATGCCCAAGTGGAAATAGAGTGACCGAGAATTCATTCTATACTCATACAGGAGAACTCTTCATCAGAGTGATTGGTATACTGTGGCAGAGAGAACTTTTTTAAAAAAGGATCAGGTCAGGTCTCTCTACTCCTCTGCTTCCAAACATCCAATTGCTTTTCGTCCCACTGCAAATAAAAGTGAAACTCCTACTCTAAAGCCATGTATGACCTGACCCTGCTTCCACTGTGGATTCCCTTCTTTTCTAAAAAGGTTCTGTATGTTCAACCACACTGGCCTTCTCCCAGTTGCTAGCACTCACCAAGCTTATTCTTTCCTTGGGTATGTTTTTTCCCACCCCTGGAGTGGTCCTTGTAAAGACCCTCTCATGGTTCTCTGACGTCATCGAGGTCTTTGCTTAGACATGCCTGTCTGTCCTCCATGCTCTACCCGAAATAACTCCCACTTCCGCTCACTTATTGTCTCTTTGACCTGCTTTCCTTCCCTTCAAAGCACTTACTACTACCTAAAATTATGTTATATACGTGTTTATGTACTTATTTGCTTATTTATTTTCTCTCTTCTTCACTAGAATGTTGTCTCTTTGAGAGCATGGATAATTTCTATTTTGTCTAGTCCTCAGACCTAGAGGAGAGCCTGGTACATAATAGATACTCAATAAATATTTGATGAATGGATTAAATTCTGGTTAAATTCTGTGATTCTCTCTAGTCTATCGCCTATGAACAAAGAATCAAGAGGTTAACTATTCTTTCTTTTTTGATTTGACAAGCTATATATTCAATGAATCACATGAAAACCTAAGATCAGTGAGACACAAAATTAGAAAATATCTCTTGGAAATGGATCTAGTATTGATTTTTGGGTTAAGAAAGTCCCAAAGAAAAGGTTCTGGTAGAGAAATGAGAAATTTCATAAAATGAGTAGTGTTCTCCTTACTATGAAGTCAAATCCATTTCGTTATTGTTTTTATTCCAGAGAAATACAGAAACCAAAAAAACTAAAATAATACATTCTACAAAAAGACCCACAAAAGGTGTTTTATTAGATTATGTATGTGTGTATAAATGTATATTCATTTACCTATGTACACAAATACATACACACACATATATTATATATTATGTATATATTCTGAACACAGTTGAAGACATGGTGTTATAGTTCTTAGTTCTGACAGTGAGTCAGATACATCTGGTCCAAAATTATTTAACTTCAGTGAGACTGAATTGCTTTTTCTTTAAAATAGGGATCAAGCCTAATTCACGGTGTAAAGGCTAAATGCCACAGTAAATGTTCAGTGCCTGGCAGAGCGCCTTGGACAGTGGAGGCCTTTTTGATAAGTGATAATTCTTCATTTTCCCTGCAGAACCTTCTGGGCTTAGGTTCCTATCTGTGTAAATCCTCCTCAGCTTTATAAAACACACAATCATTGAATGTGAATATTCCAGAGTCATGTTTTTTTCATATATTTCTCATATGTACTGCAAATTTACCTGAGATGTGATAGATACATAAATTTGGTAAGTTAGCCCGTTCGAACAATAAATAAATAGATAAGTAGATAGATAGATAGATAAATAAATAAATAAATAAATAAATAAATAAATAAATAAATGGAAATGGAATAAAGTATAGAAATTCTTACACATCTTTTTTCAATGGAAATATTTTATTAGATTTTATAACAAAATTTAAAAACAATATCAGGAGTTTGTGTGTTTCTCAGGTAACCAGATAAACATACGTTACAATATGTTAAGTTTTGTCCACACGGAAATGCCTTTAGGATGCTGTAGTAATGTAAAACCTGAAGGTAGACAGAGAAGGGCAGAAAGGCTCTGACAGATAGAGCATGAATTGTGGCCTGCTCACCAGGACCCAGATGCTAGCCAGGAGAGAACTTTAGTCCATAGTCTACAGAGAAAAAAAAATCAGGAAATTCCTTAAATTTAATATTTATTCTATCATACTGTTTCATTCTGATTCACTTACTAAAAGTCTCAAGTGTGTTTAGCCTAATACTCTCAATAGCATAGACCAAATTAAAATGATCTGTTATTTCCACCTTCCTGAAACAGGTAGAATAGAAGAATTTTCAAGCTTTTCCTGGGTAGAAAGCACCTCCACAAAGGAAAGACAAGACAGTATTTCAGCCAGGGCTTCAATATGCTGGTACAACTAGAATACAAATCCTAAGGGTCTCCTGCAACACCATTAAAACAATGTCATGAACTGAAACATTGCCCAAGCTTGATCTTCAACAACAATCTTCTTCAAAGGACCTACTGGGCTGAGAAAATGACTTTCTATGAAGAGGCTGACACTTCACAGTTCCATAAAATATATTTCTTGTAATTCCAAGCAGTTTTTGTAAATCATGTGTTTCTCTGATTCATCTATGAATCTTTACATCTTTGTGTCTCTTCTCTATTTTTCCTGTCACTGCCTCAGCCAAAAAAAAAAAAAAAAAAAAAACTGTGGAGGAAGCACTTAGCAAGTTGCTAAAATGCACTTTAGAAGATTACTAACAGAAAAAATAATCCACCCCTGTTCTCTGACTGATTTTCAAGTAACTGTCTCCCTAACTCTAAAGGTGAATCTTCTCCAGGAAGGGAACTGGTCAATTTCTAGAGGAATTCTTGCTTAAGAGATCGAGATGCTGAATTCACTGAAGTGTCTGTGAAGTGTGCCTGCTCCCCTTTCCTTAGGATACTACCGAGTACCCTGTGTGTGATTTTATTATAGCCTGAAGAGCAGTATTTCCCTCCGTATCAGCCGCTGACATGTCTCCCTATTCTTTGTCCCTCCTTATGTGTCTATGTTCAGATATGTTTATTTATTTTGATAATTCTCTGTGGTTTCAGGTTCCCTTTCTGGGAAGAAAATTTTTATATATTTAATATGTATCTTTTAGGCCCTTCATAAATAACCCAAGACATTAGAAAACAAGGTACTTAAAAGTTGTGTTCCACACGTTTTACAATCTATATGAAGCCAAACACCCAGAAATAACATCAACATTATTATTTCAGTATTGAAATATGATAAGAACTACTTTAAATTCCTGCTTACCTGAAAACATGTCAATAAATACACATTTAAAAAATGAGTTAGCATTTTGTAAATACAGTGTTAATACTAGCCCACATTCTCTGAAACCACTTTTCTTGTTACTTATGTAGGATGCTTGTACCAAATACATTTTCATTTATTTACTGAACTACTGAAATTTTCTAGTTTACAATAAATTGTATATAATCAATGCTATGTGTTAAAATAAAACAAACAATTCTACTATATTGTATTAGAAAGTTATCTTAGAAACTCTACAATGTATATCTTGCATAGGTTATTTCTAAATTGGACAATATGTTTAAGTTATTCATTTGGTGGGAGAGAGAGAGGAGAAACAAATAAAAATATTTCCTTTGATTTTGCTCTTCCTTAAAATTGAGAAGCAAAACTGTTGAGAAGAAAAATAGTTTCTTTTAAAAGTTTTAGTATAGAGATCTATAAACAATGTGATTATCTTTTCAAGTTGACAGTCCCTTTGATGGTGGGTCCTGGACTTAATAAAGAAGCCACAACAGCTTACACATTAATATTTTTGAAAAATCAGTGTAAAGAAGAAATCAAGGGAGTAACTACAACATGAAACCTACAAAAAAAATCATGCCAAAATCTCTCCAAATGTATTGATATTCTTCGGAATGATAATAATTTAAAAAAGCATTACATGCTTAGTTCCAGAAATTCTCCATTTCCATTATTGCTGGAAAAGCCATCTAAAAAGCACTTGAAGCTGATGATGTATGTTGTTTACTCTCTTGAAAAAACATCCTCTCCAAATAGGGGTAAAGGTTAGAAATGATTTGTACTGCACTGATCAATTTATCTGAGTTGTCTTTCAGCAGATTGTATTAATGGAATTTCATTTTCTTTTATTCAGTTGACGGCCAATTTTTTGTTGTCTCCTAAAAAAGATCAATGAACATGTCTTGCCATCTTTTCACAAAACAAGATTATTTTCCCCTTAAACTTTAAAAAAGACTTTATTATTTTGTTGTAATAGATTTTTGTCCCCCTCTTTCTTGCTTTCAACCCCCTGCAGTGAGTTTTTTAATGCCTGCCTATTCTTTTATATCTCTTTGTAGTTTCAACTTCAATACCTTGAATTTCACTTTTTTTTTCATCATTCTGGTTGCCACAGATATCTTCAGGGGCAGCAGTTTCTCCCTTCTTTGAGCTGCAATGGGAAGAGAGGCTGATGGTATTCACAATTGCAGTTTAAAATGCACAACCAAAACAAGCATCCACAAGAACAAGAATGCATTTTGATTGGGACATTATGTACCACATTCTTCATATTCCTTAAAGCTAAAAGCTTGCTGCTTTTCCCAAGGCCAGGTGGGAATAGCTGATTCTCTCTCTGTGTAAGGAGGGTAAGGGTACTAGCAGCCCTCATTTGCCATTTCTTCACATATAGAGTATGTTTTTATGAATGTGGATGCATCTCTCTGGCTGACGGAAGCATTCTATTTTTTGTTTGTTTGTTTGTTTTGTCTTGATTGCAGTGGAAAATATGAAAATATTTCCAGGAAATATGGAAAATATGACCATAAAACTCAATTTATCTACCTGTCTCTTCCTAGTAGATGCTGATCCCTGGTTCCTTCTTCCTCTCCTCTGCTCTCTTATAATTAACCCCACAATCCCATCTTGGTTTATCACACACCCAGACTACTGGCATTTGTAAGGAGTAGCCATGCCTGGAGAGAATAGGTACATTCAGCAAGGGATTTTTCCAGATATTGAATTAATGGTGGAAGCAATGTGATATATACTAACTTCTCCCAATGCCCTTCCAAAAAAAAAAAGTAACAAACACATGCTAAGAGACTATGGCACTTTGTCAATACATATATTAAGCACAGGTGGTATGGGTGTCTACATCTTAAACACAATATTTCATTCCTTCATTCCTATAGACTCAAAAAAAAAAATCTTTGAAACATAATCCAGGGGGAGAAAAAAAGAAACAGTATTGGTTCATCCATGCATGCATTTCTTTGCACTGTCATTATAGCAAAACAAAGTAAAATCTTGATTTCCTGAATTAAGGGGCCATTCCTAAATCATTGCTTGCTGGAGAGTGAGTCAATCATGATTGGCTTAGGATCTATCATAAATCACCCCTCACCTCCAGGACCCCGTAGCATGCAAAGGAAGACAAGTGGATATCTGGACCTATGGGGTTCTGATAAGGAGGTGGAAGGGCAGAGACTCATTTCCTTTTATTGGTGATTTTCATCATTATCACTCAAGTGATATCTGTGTTATGATTCTACATTTCTCCCTCTTATTTAACCCACAAATATAATCAGTCCCTACATCTAACAAGTTCTCTTTCCTAAACATCTCATATCCATCACCTTTTCTATTATTTTTGCCATTATCTTGGTCCAGGCTTGCATCATTTCTCATCAGGATGACTGGGTTAGCCTCACAACTTGTCTCATTTCCTCCAGCATGGCCTTTGGTCCCCCACATTTGGCTAAAAAAAGCTTTCTCAACTGCAAATCTGATCATCTCACTGTATTCCTCAAACTCCTGGAAAGCCCACCTTAGTTTTGGGTCATTTGCTCACAGCACTGCCATTTCTCCTCTGGACCCCTCTAGCATTTCTCCAGCCCCCGTCCCACATGCACATGTTCCTGTGGAAATAGTAACTCTTTGCATTTCCTTTATTCATTCTGATATTTTACTCTTCTCAACTTTCACGTGTACTCTGCCTCTTCCTCTTTTTCACTGAGCAGTTTCCTATTATTCTCTATAGTAAAACAATAACAAAAACAAAAATGATAAATCTATCAAGCACAAGACACAATCTCTAATAAAATATTGCTTTCTTAGAAGTCCTACCTAGACTCTTGAGTGCAATGAAATGCTCCTTTTCTATGCTTTCCTAGCAGCCTTTGCTAGGTTTTCGTAGAAATGACCATAGTTCTCTGATTATTGATTTAGTTGATACTGGAAGCTCCCAGTGTTCTGTTAGTTCTGAATTCCTAGTGCAAAGTGTTTGCCACATAGTAGACACTCAAGAAATATTTTTGAAGGTTACATGAGGGATTTGGGCTAAACATGTATTTCTGATAGGCTTTTCTGCTTTCCAACCAGAAATTATGGAATAATAAAAGGGTATTTACTTATGAGAAAACTTAGGCATCATAGAAGCCAAGAGAATGGATTGGCTGGTCCAATGAAAGCTAATGCCAGTGAGCACTGGGGGAATCGAGCCTCTTCCCTCCACCTCCTTAAGGTTACACGCGTTCGCATCTCTGCTTCTCTGCCTATCTGTTTCACTCTTTTCTACCTCTGCAGACCAGTTTTCCAACCTGCTCTGGTTTATATCTGCTTAAGCCCAGCCTAGCCCTAGCTTTGTATTACATTCTAATTTGGACATTTACTAGACACGACTGACTTAAGCATTTAATCTTCACTCTAAAATCCCAGTTAAGAGGAACTGATTACTCCAATTTAGAATTGCCCAGCTTGGCTCAGAAATGGCTTTATCTGTCAGTAAAAATGGATTCAGTGTCTATTCCTATGGGCAGGGGCAGGAGAAATGGGTCAGTTCCTACAGGAGGTTTGTTGTGGGTCTATAAGTGTCAAAACAATGGATGACCAATTCTCATGCCTGTTTCCCACCTTATATAAGCAACTTCATAGTGTCCTAGACTAGAAAGTTATCTGATCTTTCTGCTTAAAAATGTGCTTTCCTCAAGGCTACTTAGTACTTTATGAAGTGATGATCCATGAATTCCTTTGCCAGTTTTGACATTTGGTGATGCTGTGATTCTCCAGAACCATAGAACACAAATTTCTGGAGGCAAAACTGATTGTCAGAAGGAAGAGAAACATATTACATCAGGTTCACTGTTAATAATTCAATAAAAATAGTGACAAGAATGCAGACCTAAACAAATCTGTGTTATTTATGTTGTTAATTAGTAAGACTGCTAAGGACCTAGTTTAGGATGTTTCTCACTTAAGTATTGTGCTTTCACTTAAAAAAAAAAAAAAAACAACTTTTTTTCTAAAGCATAATATTATGAGCTGAATTCTGCCCCCCTTAAATTTGTATGCTTAAATCCTGACCCCCATTATCCCCGACTGTGACCTTACTTTGAAATAGAATCATTGCAGATGTAATCAATTAAGATGAGGTCATATTGGAATAGGATGGGCTAATCCAATATGACTGATGCCCTAATAAAAAGGGAAAATTTGAACACAGACATGCACACAGGGAGAAAGCCATGTGAAGAAGAAGACAGAAATCAGGGTGATACTCATACATGCTATGGAATGCCAAAGATTGCCAGAAAACCACCAGAAGCTAGACAAGAGGCCTGGAACAAGCTATTCTTCACAGTCCTTAGAGAAAACCAGTCCTGCCAACACCTTGATTTTGGATTTCTGACCTCCAAAGCTGTGAGAAAATAAATTTCTGTTAAGTCACTCAGTTTGTGGTAACTTGGTAAGGCAGCCCTAGCAAACTAATACACACAATGATGATAAAATTAGAGTTTGTAAGCTTGAAAATCATACAAATATTAGATACAATAAGAAATTCCAAGATGACCACTAACTCTTCCAGATAAAGAGGTATATTTTTAAGATTAGCATAAATAAAGAGTTCAGTTCACAAACAGAAGTCCAATGATTAGAAATTCGTTGCTTCTGTAAATCTTTCTTGAACTGTTTTGCTTCCTTCTTCCCTCCTATTAAATTTAACCCAAATTAGGTTTCACAAAATTAACACTTATGAAAGTCGTCTAAATTTATGCCAATGCATGCTTTCGAACCTCAGTTTCCTTATCTAATCGAAGATGTAAAAGGAAATATCTCTTAGAATTTATGAGAGGACTAGATAGAAAAAGCATGTGAAATGCTTGTAGCCCAGTGACTGGCACAGAGTGAGTGCACAGTAAAATTTATCTATTTTTCTCAAAGTCAGAAATTATTTTAACGGTCCAATTTGCATTTGGATACCCATAGCCTGGCATGGTTACCTAGGTTTCTTTGTTGGTTAAGCTCCATCTTTCCAAATAAATTGTACTTCAAGTAGCTTTGTTCTTCAAACTGATCACTTTTGGCAGAAGAGGATCATGGGCTTACATTCTATGTTTCTTCTGCATTCTCCTCAAAGTCTAGCATAATTCTGAGCACAAAGCATATTTTTAAATGCTGTACAAATGTATGATGGATAAAGAGACTGATGGATAGGGTAGACTTGAGTAAAAAAGAAAAAAAAAAACTAACCATCTGGATGGTTTCAGTATCCCTTTGGAAACTGGCTTTATAGCAATATTTTTAATTCTGAAGTTTCCAGGTGCATAGAAAAAAGAAAAAAAAACTTTGTAGTAAGTGAGATTCATATCATATTCTGCCACTGATTTGCTCTGAGGACTGGAAAGTGATTTAGCTTTCCTGAACTTCATCAAGCTTGTCTGTAAAATACTAGATCCTTTGTGATGATGGGAAATATAAGATGGGAAATGTAAGAAATGTTGTAGAATATCTGACATTTAATAGGTGCTCAGTAAGGTAATTACCAGTTACCCAGTTTATGCCTGAACTCCAAGGAAATTAGATGAATAGGGAGAGAGAGACAGAGGGAGAAAGATGGAAAGAAAGAAAAAGAAACAAGGAAAGAAAGAAAGAAAGAAAGAAAGAAAGAAAGAAAGAAAGAAAGAAAGAAAGAAAGAAAGAAAGAAAGAAAGAAAGAAAGAAAGAAAGAAAGAAAGGAAGAAAGAAAGAAAGAAAGAAAGGGAGAAAGAAAGAAAGAAAGAAAGAAAGAAAGAAAGAAAGAAAGAAAGAAAGAAAGAAAGAAAGAAAGAAAGAAAGAAAGAAAGAAAGAAAGAAAGAAAAAGAAAGAAAAAGAAAGAAAGAGAAAGAAAGAAAGAAAAGAAAGAGGGGGGAGGGAGGGAGGAAGGAAGGAGAGAAGACAGAGGTCATGAAATTAGCTCATTTGATTGTGGGAGCTGGATAAGCAGGTCTGAAATTCATAAGACAGGAAGTCAGTAAAATAAGGTAATGAACAGGCCAAAAACATGGACATGGGACAAAGCTGATACCTTCCCTTCCATTCTTGTAGTTTCATTTAATCAAGTTGACATATTAAAAACAGTCCTGTGTAGAAAAAGAAAGTTTTGAAGAGAAGAACTGCTTCTCTTCCTTACTTTCTTTCATGGTAGTGATCAGCTAAGGGTGAAGGAAGTAGTTGCTTGATGCCAGTTCTATACCTGCTTCCAAAGGTCTCATCCTATATGCATATCCTCTGTTTGCTCTGTCTATATATCTGAACTTTTCTTTTTAATCAAGATAATGCATGCATAGTTAAAAAATAACATTGTATGAAAAAAATTACCATGCAAAGCAGCCAAAGAAGGAGTGGGGGAAAGAGAAAAGAAGACATAGCAGAGGTATAGAGAGCATCTCTGTATAAAGGTACACAGAATGCTACCTCTCACTTATCCATCAGGGGTTACTCAGTGGTACCACTTAGAGACTTTTTTTTCTACTTTAAAAAGATCAGTGAGTCTCAGTCTAAATATTTGCTGTTATTTCTCCTTATGGATCAATGCAAAATTGTGACTTGGTTATAAATTTCCAGGAAAAATATAAATTTTGATATTAAATCTAGAAACATGAAGGTTTTTCAAGGAATAAAGGGCACTATAAGTGCAGACAGCAACGTTTAAGGCTTAAAAGAGCAAAGAAAAAGAAAGAGGGTTAGTGAAAGAAGGCAAAGGTAAATGTGAATTCCAGTTCAATATGGTGATCTCCTCCATCCTGGGTTGTACAAATGGAAGTCGACCAACAATGAAAAGAATGAGCAGAGGGAGGATTTACTGCAGGTGAGATATTTCAACAGATTTCTGGAAGATGGAAAGCAGATGACATAGGCAGACGGATAAAGTCTGCAGAGAAATCCGAGACTCAGAAATTGTGCAGAAAGCCTGTGGCTGAGCAAGGAACCTATCTTTTTCAGCTGAACCCAGAGGATCTCTAGGATGGACCTAGAGATTGTCATACTGAGTAAAGTAATTCAGAGAGAAGAACAAATACCATATGATATCACTTACATGTGGAATCTAAAAAAATGGTACAAATGAACTTATTTACAAAACAGAGTTACAAATGTAGAAACAATTTTATAGTTACTGTGGGGAAAGGGGTGAAGGTATAAATTGGGACATTGAGATTGACACATACACACACTACTATATATAAAATAGGTAATTAATAAGGACCTACTGTATAGCACAGGGAACTCTACTCAACATTCTGTAATGATCTATACGGGAAAAGAATCTAAAAAAGAGTGGATATATGTATACATATAACTGATTCACTTTGCTGTAACACAACATTGTAAATCAACTACACTCTAATTAAAAAAAAGAAAACAAGAATTTAAATGAACCACCTCAGGAGAACTTGGACTTCCAGTGAGAGCCTTGTTGGCCCAGAGTTAACCCAAGTGCTTTGTCCCCCAGCATTGGGAGATTCCCCAGGGTAAAGTTTGGTTCTCTATTCATCAATCTGGAGAAAGGTAGATTTTGGGCTATCCCTGTTCATCCAACTGCCAACCTGCCTTCCATCCAGGGAACAAGAGGATAGAATAGGGAACTCACAGCTGTTTTCTTAAATCATCCACCCAGTCCTTGATTTACAGACATGCCTCGCCCATCAGTTACTGTGTCAAATGAGCATCTCCAGGTTCAGGGCCACCTCCCTCCCATCTGTTTATCCCCAGTAACACACACAGGGCTAGGTGAAGACAGAAACAGGAATCTTCACCTATTCTTGTGAAGGCTGAATACCTCTCAGGGAGTGTCCATTCCACCATCAAATCTTTCTATTGTCTTTAAAAAATACATTCATTCATTTATTCATTTAAAAAGTATTTATTGATCACTGCCAAGCATCTTTCTACAGGCAGAGATCAAAAGTTATATTTTAATGTAATTCTATGGCTAAAATATTTTTGGATGACAAAAGAAAGTCTCAGGGTTTGAAGTAAAATATGTCCTTAATTTCACTTGAAGTTATTTGTTTCTAATGAGGAAGAAGAAGATGATGATAATTCTCACTATTTTATGTGAGCCAAGCATCTATTTCTTTATTCTGGTTTTTAACTTCTTGCAATTCATATGAAGATGATTCTTTGAGTATAAGAGAAAATAAATGGAAAAATAAAGCATAGTGTTTTTTATCTGTTTTCTTTTTTTATTTAACATCTTTACTGGAGTATAATTGCTTTACATTGTTGCGTTAGTTTCTGCTGTATACCAAAGTGAATCAGCTATACTATATGTATACATATGTCCCCATATACCCTCCCTCTTGCATCTCCCTCCCACCCACCCTATCCCACCCCTCTAGGTGCTCACAAAGCACAGAGCTGATCTTCCTGTGCTATGCAGCTTCTTCCCACTAGTTATCTATTTTACATTTGGTAGTGTATATATGTCAATGCCACTCTCTAACTTCGTCCCAGCTTACCCTTCCCCCTCTCCATGTCCTCAAATCCATTCTCTACATCTGCGTCTTTATTCCTCTCCTGCCCCTAGGTTCTTCAGAACCTTTTTTTTTTTTTCTCTTTCTGACTTATTTCACTCTGTATGACAGACTCTAGGTCCATCCACCTCACTACAAATAACTCAATTTTGTTTCTTTTTATGGCTGAGTAACATTCCATTGTATATATGTGCCACATCTTCTTTATCCATTCATCTGTCAATAGACACTTAGGTTGCTTCCATGTCCTTGCTATTGTAAATAGTGCTGCAATGAACATCGTGGTACATGACTCTTTTTGAATATGGTTTTCTCAGGGTACATGCCCAATAGTGAGATTTAAAGTACAGTTTTGACTTAAAACATATTAACAGGTAGGAATAATTAGGAAGTAATGAGTGTTCTGACATTAAAGATGCAATAATATTTACAAAGAGCATTTTAAAAGATAGACAAAAAATTCCTATTTGAACTATGGATTCCTACCTTCCTAACTCCCTACTTAGTGTTTTTACAAAGTTGTGCCACTTTTTCTTCCTACATTTGTACTCTAGGCCTCAAAGTCAATTGTTAATCAAAAAGTGGGAACATATGGTCAGATCTTTCTGATATCTCACCTTCCAATTTACCAATGAAATGTAGAAGAAACCAACCAAAGAAACAACAAAACATGCTGTGTTGAATAGAAAGTTTCCACAGTCACTGAGATCCACTTCCAATTGTAATCTGCTCAGTACACATAAGGCTTGGCTTGCAAAGCCAGTGACTCAAAAACAGGGGCCAGGGAGGGGGACAGGGGAAGAGGGGAAAGTTGTTTTAAACCTGGGACCTCAAAGTTGTGGCACTTGCCTGCGTGTACACGGTGCCGGGGTGGAACAGCAATGTGAAAAATGTTTTCCCTGTTTGTAAACACAAATTTGCAAGCACGTGCCTTTAAGACAGAATTCAGTTTATATCTGTCATTCTATTCATCCCAAACTGGAGATTTGTTTTAAACTAAATATATACATACTGTTAGTGTTCCCAAGTGCCTGAAGGAAACATGTAAATCCTCTCTATACTAATTTTTTGCCCCTTTCTTAAAAAATTAAGGTCTAATTGACATATAATAAATTGCATATACTTAATACATACAAATTAGGCAAGTTTTGCCATATGTATACACTTATGAAGTCATCCTTGCAAAGAACATATGCATCATCACCCAAAGTTTCCCCAAGTCCTTTGTAATTCTTCTGTCTTGTTCCTTCCTGGCCACTCATTCTGGTCCCAGGTAACAAATGACCTGATTTCTATCACTGTATTTAAGTTTTCATTTTCTTATTTTCTAGTATTTTATATAAATGGAATCATACAATACATTCTCCTTTTTTTGGTCTGTCTTCTTTTACCTCTATGTAATTATTTGAGATTCATCCATATCGTTGTATGTAATTGTAGTCCATTTCTTCCCAGACTGGAAAGGGAAGAGTAAAGCTGTCTTTATTCACAGAGGACATTATCATTGATGTGTAAGATTCGGTGGAATCTAGTAGCATAAACAATGAATTTAGCAAGATTGTAGAATGTGCAGGAACCAATTGTATTTCTATATACTAGCAAGGAAAATTGGAATTTGAGATAAAAAACAATACCTTTTGGAAGAGCATAAATTATGAAAAACTTAGGTATAAATCTAACAAAAATGTGTAAAACATATAAATAAAAACTAAAAAAAACATGGCTAAGATAAATTAATGAAGACATACATAAGTGGGAAGATATACTGTGATTATCTTGAAAACCTCAATATTTTTTAAGGTGCCAATATTCCCCAAATTTATCCATAGATTCAACACAATGCCATTCCACATTACAAAGGATTTTTGTAAACCTTGACAAGATGTTCTAAAATTCACGTAAAAATTCTAAGGACTTAGAAGAACCCAAACAATTTGAAGAAAATCAAAGTTGGATAACTAATACTACTTGATTTCAAATGTATAAAGTGACAGTAATCAAAGCCCTGTGCTATTGTTATAAAGATAGCTAAATAAATCAATGGAACGTAATAGAGCCCATAAATAATCTGCCCAATATATGGACAACTGATTTTTGACAGAGGTGGAAAGGCAATTCAGTGTAGAAAGGATAGTCTTTTTAATAAATGGTACTAGTACATTCTATATCCATAAGCAAAATATGAAATCTTACTGATACCTCACACTGTATAAAAAGTTAACTCAAGATGTATCATAGACCTAAATGTATCACCTAAAACTATGACATTTCCAGAATATAGGAGAAATCTTTGTGGCCTTGAGTTAGGCAAAGATTTCTTAGCAATGACATCAAAAGCATGATGTATAAAAAATAAATTGATAATTGGGATTTCAGCAAAATTCAAAGCTTCTGCTCTTTCAAATACACTGTTAAGAGATTGAAAAGACATGCCACAGACTGGAAGAAAATGATCACCAATTATACAGTTCAAAGAGGACTTGTATCCAGAATACACAGAAAACTTTCAAAATTCAACAACAGGAAAAAATGCAATAAAATATGGGCATACAATTTGAGTAGACACCTCGCCAAATTAGATATGGCCAGTAGGCAGAGGAAAAGCTGCAGTCTATCATTAGTCATTTAGGAAATGAAAATTAAATTCATAATGAGTTACTTGTGCACATCAATTAGAATGACTGAATTAAAAGATTTGTCATAACTTAGTCTTGGAGAGGATGTGGAGAGAGGGAATTCTCATATGCTACTGATAGGAATGTAAAATTGAAAAACACATTAGAAATTTTTTAAAAAGTAAAACACCATATGTTTTACCATGTAATCCAACCATTCTTCTCTTAGGGATTACCCAAGAGTAATGAAAGCATCTGTCCATTCAAACTCTTCTACACAGATGTTCATAGCAGCATTTTTTGTAATAGTCAATAACTAGAAACAAGTCATATGTCCATTAACAGCTGAATGGATAAACAAATCATGGTATATCCTTGTAATGGAATACTACATGGTAATAAAAAGGAATGGACTATGGATACTTGAAATGACAGGGATGAATCTCAAAATAATTTTGCTGAGTGAAAGTAATCAGACAGAAGAATACCTATTGTATCATTTAATTTATATAAAACTCTAGAAAATACAAACCAATTTACAGTGACAGAATGCAGATCAGAGGTTGCTCAGTGGGAGAGGGAGACAGGTGGGAGGGATAAGCAAGGGGCAAGAGGGAACTCTTGGCTGATGGGTATGTTCATCGTCTTGGCTGTGGTGATCCTTTCACAGGTGTATACATATTTCAAAACTTAAAGTGATACACTTTCAATACATGCAGTTTACTGTATGTCAGTTATGCTTCTCAATAAAGCTGTTAAAATAACAAAAATAGTAATGATAATAAGCAATAAAATAAACAATCTGAAAATGGAGCTAAGGTAGCCAGTTCCCCGACCAGGGATTGAACCCAGGTCCTCGGCAGTGAAAACGCAGAATCCTAACCAGTGGACTACCAGGGAATCCCCTAAATTGAGTTCGTGAGTTGGCAAAACTAATCCAAGGCGATGGCAGTCAAAATAGTGCCTCCTTTGGGACGGTTGGGGATTGGGGGGAGGAATGACTGGGAATGGGCAGATGGGAAACTTCTCAGGGTAGAATGTTCTATATCTTGATCTATATAATAGTTATAAAAATTGGCACAATGTTTTTAAATGATAACTGAAAAATAAAGAACTTTTAGAAACATTAAGATGTGGTACAATGGAATGGAGAACAAAGAACTAGACTTTCTGTATTATTTTCTATGAAAAAAATCAATGCTTTCTGTCTGCTTTTCCCTCCCTTAGAGATTTTGATGCAATTAGAATTTTAGAGGCTCTAAGGATTTTGCAGTATAGCAACTGGCTTAACTTTGCTTTAAACCAGAGTTTCCAAGACTTACTGGACCACTGAAACATTTTTTTTTTTATTTAACACTTTTAAACATCTGATGGAACAAGTGTTCCAAAGGGATATAATTTAGGAAACGCTAAACAAGCCAATTAAAAATATACTGTTTAAAATCTCCGGAGGTTTAGAGAGGTTAATTGTTTTTGTCAGAGCTCAGGCAGCCAGAAAAGGGCAGAGGCAGGATTGAAAACATAGGGAATTCTGATTCAAAGGTCAATCTTCATCCCTCCAGTCCTCACTTATCTGCCCCAGGCCTCGGTTTTCTCATCTATAGAATGAGAAGGTGAGAGCATATAGAATGGGAGATAGCAATCAGCACCCCACTTTCTCCACATGTGTTTTGGGTGGCTTAATTAAACATTCTAAGCTTTAGATTCCTCTGCTGCAAAATAAGAATAGTAATACCCTAAATGAAATGAGAATAAAAATAACTTCTGTAAAATACCCAGTGTTTTACAGAACACTTTATTTCTATTTTATTTCTATTTATTTTAACACTCTTATTTCTATTTTATTTTAATCTAAAAAATAGCTCGATAAAATAAGAGATACTTTAAAATGTTGTAAGGCTCAGGCCCGTCCATGCTGGACTATTCTGTGTGTGAAAGGTCAGCAATTATTCTTCTGCTTTGGGTCTTCGTCAATAAATACCTGGCCTGGCATACAGAGATACTCATTAAATATCCTACCTCACTTTTAAAATGCTTTTAAAAAAGCATAATTTAAATTTTAATATTTGATGTATTAGGAGAACAGACATCATGAGGAGAACAGACATCATTTATGATATAATGTGCTTAATGATCATGCTACCAATATGTTTCTATAAAAATATTATTTCATTTAATCATCATAAAACTCTAAGAGGAAAGTATTATGCCCATTTACACACTGGAAAATTAAATTCCAGAGTATTCAATCAAAGACCAGGACTTTGGAGGTACTAAGAAGTGGAACCCCAGTTTCAATCAGATCCCTCTGCCTTTCATGTCTCTGTTTCCCTCTAGGGCACCACTGGTTTACTTCATTGTGGTTTAAAAGGTGCTCATGGATCAGGGCTCTGTTTGGGGCTTATTGCTCTATTTTATTCTGTATCTCACAGAGAAGACCAAAACTCATCTATGGCGCCTCTGAAGCTCTGTAATTTGAGATTTGGAAAATACAGTGTTTTTCATTACTCTTGCCATTAATCAAGTTCTCAGGCTGTCTCCAAATTTCTCTTTCAGAAAAATAAGAATAACAGTCACGTTTGATATGGAAATGGATTAATAAAAGAGTATAGAAACATGCCCTCCCACCACAAAAAAAAACCCAAACCATATGGCCTTTCCTTTTAACATAATGGAAAATAATGTTATTATAGCATGTTTTTCCAAATTATCAAGAAATAAAGGTGTACTTATAACATTCTAATTCATAATGCAAAACACATTAATAATGAGAAAGCAATAGGTGACATGTATATCATCTTAACAAGAAAATAACTAGCTGTTATCAATTGGAAGATTTTCTAAACATTGCTCTGCCAACACCAACTTTTTATATAAGTTAGATAATAATATTAGCTAGCCATTTTTTCATTAACAAACTCATTTTTTTGAGTGTCTACTATATATCTTGTCCTGTGGTAGATGGACCTAAAAAGATAAAGTCATTCATGATTCTTTTCATATAAAATATTAATATTTTAAAGAAAATTAAAAGAAAATGGGAAAAACAAGATTATTAAATAAAGAAAATAAATCTAAAAGGAAAAAATAAACTTAAATAATAAAAAGTCAATAAATTCAAACTGCCATGATGCAAATCTCAGCACTATCTGGCCCCTGTGGACCCTTCTAATCTCTCCCAATGGTACTGTTCCCTGCTGTAGCTTTTTATTTTCTTTTGTTATGATTAGTGTAGTATATTGTTTTTAAAAAAGTAAGCATAAATTGTAGGCCCTGACCTAAGCATTTGTTGATCTAAGCATTTATTCTCTAAATATTTACTGAGAACCTACTAGGTGAAGACACCAAATTAGGTGTTAGATTAAGGAGATGCCTCTCTAGCTGAGTACGTCTGAGGCTTCTTGTCAAAGATCAGCTATGCTCACCATTTCCCTTCAAGAATACACCAGGTGAACCGATGAAATGCCCTTACTTTTAAATATCACCAACCATCCAATCTCCTGAGTCATGCCTAGTACTCTGGGAAACCATTGCATTTGGCATAGAATGAGTAATATTAATAGCTAGCATGTTGGTAGAGTGATTGGTACATTTAAGTTTATAATTATCTCATTAGATTTATTCTAACTTTCCACAGCATACTGCCTCAAGAGTGTTTCTTTCTCAATTCCTTTTTCTTTTCTCCTTCTTATCTCCCTTCCTCCTTTCCTTCCTTCCGTCCTTCTTCCCTTCCCTTTATCATTGTCTAAGATATACATTATAAGCAAGTAGCTTATAAGGTAGAGTGGCAAAGAGACAATTACAACACTCATGTGATGAATGCTATTATTCCAGAATTATAAGAATTTATGAAAATATGAGATAAGGGTAAGGGGTAGGAGAATGTCACTCTAAACAAAGTTGTGTTCTTAAGATTTCATAGGCTTGTTTTTCTTTTTTTAAAAAATTAATTAATTTATTTATTAATTTATTTATTTTATTTTTGGCTGTGTTGGGTCTTCGTTTCTGTGCGAGGGCTTTCCCTAGTTGCGGCAAGAGGGGGCCACTCTTCATCGCGGTGCGCGGGCCTCTCACTATCGTGGCCTCTCTTGTTGCGGAGCACAGGCTCCAGACACGCAGGCTCAGTAGTTGTGGCTCACGGGCCCAGTTGCTCCGCGGCATATGGGATCTTCCCAGACCAGGGCTCGAACCCGTGTGCCCTGCATTGGCAGGCAGATTCTCAACCACTGCGCCACCAGGGAAGCCCATAGGCTTGTTTTTACAAGAGTACTGTAGGCAATACTTGGATGGCTACCATATTTTTATATTCAGTAAGCCATGGATTCTGATAAGGAGCACAGTTTCCAAGAGATCAGTGGCCCTCAGTAACAGAACAGAGGGAATGATGATCGACGTTAGATCTCTAGCTTTCCAAGCAGAACTGACTGGTTGCTGGGCTGGGTTATGCTAAGCAACTTATCTATCTAAAGTTCTGATTTCTCAAGCCCCTTACAAAGAACATAACCAAGACACAATAAGTGCTAAAGCTGAAGGAAGACTTGCTGATGAGAAACAAATGATTCTGCCATTAGCATCAATTGTTAATTGATTAAAAAGGGAGAAAGTGCAAGTCTACACAATCACTTCAGACAAGAGACACATTGACTAGCAGCCGCAATATGTCTGCTTTAATCTTGTTCTACAAAGTGTTTCCCAGGAAGGGGTATTCCGACCAGGAGATGTGGACCTTTTAGTGTAAAGGGAGATTCTAAGGAATCTAGACATGAGAAGTACAGAACAGTGTTTCTTATAGACATAGGGAGAAGTGAGCATTCTTCATTTTGGAACTATATTAATTAGGTCCTTACCAAGCCATTTACCTAATTAGCCATTTCTGAAAACTTCACTATGACCATTAATAAAATCCCTAATATATTTTTGAAACTGGAAATCTGCTTTGGCAATGCCATATAGAGCTGAAGAATGACCTCTTTGACTTCTTCAGGTGTAGTGGACTCAGCAATGGATGAAGACTAGGAAGGCAGGACCTGACATGCTATATTAGCTTGCTCTGAGTGGAGGGAAAGAAACAAATAAACCAAACATTTGTGGTATGAGAGAAGAGTGCAAATTAACGTTCTCTTTGGTCTTCAGAAGAGTAAAAGGACATAGCTTCTTCCTCATTAAGCCTTAAAATCCAATGAGCTTAGTTGTGAAAGACCAACTAAGAAAGAGATGCCATGAGCTTTTATGAGAGAATGTTATTTTTTAAAAGAGGGGTAGGGAAGTAACCTTAATTTCCATCAATAAAAGAATGATTAAATAGATTAAAGAGACAAAGTGAAATGCATATAAAGAATGAGATATTTCTGACACAAATGAACCTATCTATGAAACAGAAACAAATTCACAGACATAGAGTACAAACTTGTGGTTGCCAAGGGGGAGGAGGATGGGGAAAGGATGGATTGGGAGTTTGGGGTTAGCAGATGCAAACCATTACGTATAGAATGGATAAACAAAAAAGTCCTACTGTATAGCACGGGTAATTATATTCAGTATCCTGTGATCAACCATAACGGAAAAGAATCTAAAGAAAGTATATATATATATATGTATAACTGAATCATTTTGTTGTACAGCAGAAATTAACACAGCATTGCAAATCAACTATACTTCAATTTAAAAAAAAGAATAAGATATTTCTATTCTTACTGATATGGAAAATATTCAGTACAATTGCAAATGAATGGGTACAACATAATTCCCTTTTATAAAAGAAAAACATAGATACATATTTGTCTATAAGTATAGAACAATTGATAAATCAGGAGCACCAAACCTATTGGGGTTGGCAGTGGAGGGTAGGAACAATTCTAGTGGACAGGGTATTGTACTTTATAGTGTCTCAGTGTGTATGTTTGTGTATGTCTGTGTGTGTGTGTGTTTGTGTGTGTGTGTGTGTGTGTGTGCGCCTGCTTCCAAAAAGCTACTAGAGTCTGTCATTTGTTGGTTAATTGTATAATTAAATGATTTTACATTTGGGTGTTCTGGTATAACATCATAAGTTAAAATGAACTGTTATGAATTCATAACTTATATATGAGTTAAAGGAAACTATTTTCTAGTAATGAGTTACAACATCAGACCTAGAAATGTTTTGAATCAACTCTGATGACTGCATAGGATTTCTTCTGGCTATTACTCTCTTGTCAAATCATATTTAAGATCTTCTCTATATCAAGACATTTTCAAAATTTGAAACTTTAAATCAACTTGTACATACTGATGTGAAATCAGCTTCAAAATGGAGTCTAAATTCATTTTGTTTTAGATTGAAGGCAAAAGGAGTCCTAGATAATATGTGTTAGCCATATATAATTGAAATCATAGTATTTCATCCTTCTCATGTTTTGTACCTGTGCATCATCTGGACAGGATTCCCCACAGTGTGGAACTTCTAACAGTACTTGAATAAAATCAATATATGTTATGGATTTGTTTCCAATCCCTGAACAATGGTACATTTTCCAACCATCTTCACTCCAGCCCCTCCTATAGTTTAATCACCCAAGTCCATCCCTGACTCTAGCTCTTCTTGTCCACTTCCTCCATCCTCCAGCTCATGTGTTTGGTATTAGCCCTGATGCAGAGAACTAGAGTAAACTACATCACAACAGATTCCAAAGGCAGAGTGGAATTGGGTATCCATCTGTGGTGCTTTTTTTATGGATCAACTCAGCAGATCTGGAAAGATGATTCACAGAATTGCCTTCCTGTATGGTTTGAGTTAGGGTTGGCCATACAGAAATTTGTCATGATGGGGAAGGTGAAGTGAAACAGCAGTCATGCTCAGAATTTGGAGCTAGGTTCCCGGCACCACTGTAGCTCGCTATGTTGTCACTGTCCTGCTGTCTCACCTGACTGCTGTGAGGGAGCATCGGGGCCCCCTCTCCTCTGCTCCCACTACATCTCTTCCTTCAGTCTCTTCAAGTCTTAGGCCAAGTTCATGGAATGATCTGTGGCCAAGGGTCTCAACTCCTTCTGTAGACCACCTGTGCCGTCAACGTTGCAGGCAGTGAGAGAGAGGAACAGAATCAATTTGTCCTGGGTTCCCAATTGTCCTCATAGGTTCCAGTTTGTCCTCACAGATTACAGTGTGTCCTTGCCTTCTCCCACTCTAAGTTCAGCTTTCCTTCCCAACCACCAATTCTGCAGACCTACAGCGACCCCGGGCCCACTACCAGACCCCACAATTCTGTCAGGTCCAATCCCCGTAATAATTCCCTTACTCTACATGGCTCATCATGGTTCTGTTTCCCTTATTGAAACAAAGACTACAATAGCAGAAACATACCTCCAATATTTGGTATATCAGGAAGTTCTGAGCAATAGAACAGGAGACCCTGGCGCTGATGTTGCTTTATTATTTTTTTTTATTTATTTTTTTAACCTATTTCCACTGTGTGTGTGAGCACAACCGGTGAAGCAACTTAGAGAATCCCTTGTTGGAAATAATTCATAACACTTACAACCAGGCTTTGGACTCTGAGCAAAATTTTCGTAAGCACATCCTGATGGGAAAGAAAAGTTTTTTGTCGTCCCCTCCCCCACCTTCACAGATGGGAAAATATTTGAAGCACTGAAGTGTATATACTATTCTCCTTGTGCTATGGAAGTTCTAACAGTATTTACCTGAAATGTTTCTATCATTCCCAAACTTTGGGGTTTCTCTTGGTGATTGGAGAGGAACAGATTGCACTGTCCTGAACTGAAATCTAATGAATGGCACAAAGTTAAAATAAACTGGAGACACTTGAAAAAAGGAGGGAAAAAAAAAAAAAAAAAACTCAAAGAAATCTAAGCTTTTTTTTCTTTTCCCCTCACTCGCAGCCAACTAATCTCCCCACACATTCTGATCGTCTTCTCGCTGCACGGTGTCTGTGGTGGCGACAACTGATTCATGTGTTCATTTGCATATCCCCCGGTGCCAGCAGCGGAATGCAGAATGGAGCCTCCTGCTCTGGCAGCCAACACAGCACTGGCAAATCAGGGGGGCTGTCAGAAACAGCTGTCCATTAACGGAGTTTGTGGAAACAACCAGGAGCTGTTTGAAAATGCTAGGTGGTAGAATTTAATTGGAGTAGCAACTGTTCAAAATTAAGATTAAAAGGACCAGTCAGTCAATGTGGATTTCGTGACACCTTAAAAATAACGTTTCAGGTGTGATTAATGCCGCATCAAGTTTGCACATTTCTCTCCTTTGCCAATAGGGCCTGTTTGCTGGTGGTGCTTCAGTGAGTATATGTAGCCATGAGAGCTCCGGGGTTCCCAAGCTCGGTATCCTATTCCCCATGCTGACACCATTGCTTCTTTAAGAAAACAGGACTTTAATAAAAAGGAATCACATGCAGATTAAATGGGATGCAGTCTAGCGGCCCTGGAAGAAGCAAGGTGGCAAGTTTTGGAGACAAATACTTGTCTTTATCCATTCTGTGAGGGCGGCTCAACCATGAACAGCCCCACCCTACCCTCTAGGCCCTCTTCACCAGACAGAAGTTTACGAAGCACATTTCCTTCCTTCTGGCCCCCGAGTTGTGGAGAAAGGGGATTGGTCTCCATGGTGCACTTAATCTTGGCTCTTCTCCTGAGTTTGCCGAAAAGGGTATCAGAAGTTGCCAACGTTGAAAGGGGGTGAAAGGCTGGGGGTGGGGTTGGAGATGAGGACTAGTAATGGTGTCCTGAAAGCATTTTTTTTTGTCTCTTGAAAAACATCTCAACTTTAGTATTTCATTAAGATTAGGAAATAATTCTAACGTGCCAGAAATAGCTCCTCATCATTTGGAACAGAATTCATAACTTTGAACCCCGATTTTTAACTATTTTAAATTCATGATTGAACTCTTAAGTACTCCAGTCAACATACTCTGTTCCACTCTCACGATTCCTGTTGTCGTTGGCTAAACTGCAAATCTGAACTGGTTATTTAGTTTAATTCTTTGACTTTTACTATTAAATAAATTGAACATTACATCACTCCCTTACAAATGTCCATTATAAGTCATTTTGAAAGGGAGCTTATTGAATTTAGTTGATAATGAAAGCAAATGTATAGTATGGTTAGATATGAAATTTTTTTTTTTTTTTGTAGACTTAAAAAAAACCAAAAAGCAAAAACAGAAAACATCTGAGCAGCACCATAGAGTAAGGATGATTGTGAAGTGACAGTTCTGGATAGGTAGTGCACGGTAGCCAGGAGAGGAAGTGACAGCTGGTAGCTTAGTAAACAGATTTCAGTTGAGGATTTTCTGAACATTTTAATATACTTCTCCACTGTATCTTTTGTTTCCAATTCAATAACAAAGTCATTTTCTATTTGTTGCCTTGAAATATCGAATCAGTTAGAAAACAGATTTAGAAAAGGATAAAATCAGGTGACATTAAAACAAAACATTTCTTAAATATCGGATACAATGTTATAGCAATATTGGGAAGGTGAGGGAAGGGAAAGTTATCCAAAAGGAGACAGCACGAGAGCATTTGCAAATGGCAAGGCATCTACAAAATTTCATTCCTCCAAGTATTTTTTCCTTAAATTATATTCTCTCTCTCCAAATATCGTGTATCTCCCAACTTCTACCAAACTGATCAAGAGGCCAGCTGACTGGTGCTGGTTTGAAGGAAAAAAAATAAAAACTGTGAATAGTGGAACTCACAATGGCATTGAAGGCATTGCTCCTATTAATGGCCTCACTCATTTCAAAGATGTTAGACATTGAAGGGAACAGTTATATTTGAGTCCCATGGTATGTGTGGCATACATTGCCTTATCTTGATGAAAAGTGCCAATTTGTGTTTGTTGTAAAGATCTGTAAATACTGTCTTATGGCAGCTAGTTTTTAATTGTTGCCAGCCTCAGGGGAAAATGTGATTGAGTTCTCTGTGCTGCTCACATTGCCTGTGTGAGATGTAGTAAGGTGAGTGGAGCTGTTCTTTGAGTGGAAATGTTCCCCTCCAGCTTGAGAGAGGGAGAGAAATGCTTTAGAATTCAGCTTTTCCCTTTCTATTTTTAGTTTAATTAGGTTTATGTCTATGAGATAGGTCTGCTGCATTGGACCAGGATATGACCAAAGTAAACTGCTAATATTTCTGTAACTTAGAAAGATTCCAAGTGAAGTCACTGTTGTGAAATCCTAGTTTTAAGTAAAAAGGATAACTGAAATCAAGTATTAAGCATAGCTTGCAAGTTAGCTTTTCATGTCACTGCTTTCTACTGAGAGAATCATGGAAAGAATTCATTTTTGATAGTGTCTTGGTCTCAGTTTTCTCAATTCTAGTTTGAACATACAGAAAAAAAGTACAGATTGTGTTAATAGATTCATACAAAATAAGTTTATAAAATATCATCTGATTATATTAATACTCCTTTAATGTAACCTCTCTCCTCTTCTAAATCTACACTGCTATGCGCCATACCTTTCTTTCGTTGCAAGGAAATAACTACTCATGCCAACTCTGTTAAAGGGTAGCATATCATAAGAATATACTAAGAATATTGTGAGGATTTCAGAAAAAGAACAATGGAAAAAGTGGGATCAAGGTAGTTTAACAGTTTCTCTTTCTCTCAGGACTTTTGCTTCTGTTTTCTTCTTCCCTGAGTAACTCAGCCATCTCTTTATGACTCATTATAACTCTGGCTTGCTTATGGCTCTTGGCTTGGGTCTGTAGCAGGTCACCAACAATCTATTTCCTTGTCTCTCTTTACATACAGTGCTACAAATTTCCCAGCATCCCCTGCAATTAAGGGTGGTCACATGACTGGTCTTCACTAATGGAATCTGAAGGGAAGTAACAGCTTCAAGCCCAGGCTTTTAAGAAGCCTATGTCTGAGATTGGTTCAAGATGGTGGAGTAGAAGGACATACTCTCACTCCTTCTTTAGAGAACAACGGAAGCATAGCTAACTGCTGAACAATCATCGACAGGAAGACACTGGAACTCACCAAAAATGATACCCCATATGCAAAGACAAAGGAGAACCTGCAATGAGACGGTAGGAGGGGAGCTATCACAATAAAATCAAATCCCATAACTGCTGGGTGGGTGACTCACAAAGTGGAGAACACTTATACCACAGAAGTCCACCCACTGGAGTGAAGGTTCTGAGCCACATGTCAGGCTTCCCAACCTGGGGGTCTGGCAATGGGAGGAGGAATTCCTAGAGAATCAGACATTGAAGGCTAGCAGGATTTGATTGCAGGACTTTGGCAGGAGAAACAGAGACTCCACTCTTGGAGGGCACACACGAAGTAGTGTGTGCGTCAGGACCCAGGGAAGGAGCAGTGACCCCATAGGAAACTAAACTAGACCTACCTGCTAGTGTTGGAGGGTCTCCTGCAGAGGCGGGGGGCAGCAGTGGCTCACCAAGGGACAAGGAAACTGGCAGCAGAAGTTCTGGGTAGGACCTCTTTGTGTGAGCCCTCCCAGAGTCTGCCATTAGCCTCACCAAAGAGCCCTGGTAGGCTCCAGTGTTGGGTTGCCTCAGGCCAAACAACCAACAGGGAGGGAAGCCAGCCCCACCCATCACCAGACAAGTGGATTAAAGTTTTACTGAGCTCTGCCCACCAGAGCAACAGCCAGCTCTATCCACCACCAGTCCCTCCCGTTAGGAAACTTCCACATGCCTCTTGGACAGCCTCATCCACCAGAGGACATACAGCAGAAGAAAGAAGAACTACAATCCTGCAGCCTATGGAACAAAAACCACATTCATAGAAAGATAGACAAGATGAAAATGCAGAGGGCTATGTACCAGATGAAAGAACAATAAAACCCCAGATAAACAACTGAATGAAATGGAGATAGGCAACCTTCCAGAAAAAGAATTCAGAATAATGTTAGTGAAGATGATCCAGGACCTCGGAAAAAGAATGAAGGAAAAGATCGAGACGATGCAAGAAATGTTTAACAAAGATCTAGAAGAATTAAAGAACAAACAAACAGTGATGAAAAATACAATAACTGAAATGAAAAATACACTAGAAGGAATCAATAGAAGAATAACTGAGGCAGAAGAACGGATAACTGACCTGGAAGACAGAATGGTAGAATTCACTGCTGCAGAACAGAATAAAGAAAAAAGAATGAAAAGAAATGAAGACAGCCTAAGAAACTGCTGGTACAACATTAAATGCAACAGCATTCACATTATAGGGGTCCCAGAAGGAGAAGAGAGAGAGAAGGGACCCAAAAAAATATTTGAAGCGATTATAGTCAAAAACTTCCCTAACATGGGAAAGGAAATAGCCACCCAAGTCCAGGAAGAGCAGAGAGTCCCATACAGGATAAACCCAAGGAGAAATTTGCTGAGACACATAGTAATCAAATTGGCAAAACTTAAAGACAAAGAAAAATTATTGAAAGCAGCAAGGGAAAAACGACAAATAACATACAAGGGAACTCCCATAAGGTTAACAGCTGACTTCTCAGCAGAAACTACAAGTCAGAAGGGAGTGGCATGATATACTTAAAGTTATGAAAGGGAAGAACCTACAAACAAGATTACTCTACCGGCAAGGATCTCCTTCAGATTTGAAGGAGAAATCAAAAGCTTTACAGACAAGCAAAAGCTAAAAGAATTCATCACCACCAAACCAGCTCTACAACAAATGCTAAAGGAACTTCTCTAAGTGGGAAACACCAGGGGAAAAAAAGGACCTACAAAAACAAACCCAAAACAATTAAGAAAATGGTCATAGTAACATACATATCAATAATTACCTTAAACGTGAATGGATTAAATGCTCCAACCAAAAGACACAGGCTTGCAGAATGGATACAAAAACAAGACCCATATATATGCTGTCTGCAAGAGACCCATTTTAGACCTTGGGACACATACAGACTGAAAGTGAAGGGATGGAAAAAAGATATCCCATGCAAATGGAAATCAAAAGAAAGCTGGAATAGCAATACTCATATCAGATAAAATAGACTTTAAAATACAGAATGTTACAAGAGACAAGAAAGGACACGACATAATGATCAAGGGAACAATCCAAGAAGAAGATATAACAATTATAAATATATATGCACCCAACATAGGAGCACCTCAATACATAAGGCAACTGCTAACATCTCTAAAAGAGGAAATCGACAGTAACACAATAATAGTGGGGGACTTTAACACATCACTTACACCAATGGACAGATCATCCAAACAGAAAATTAATAAGGAAACACAAGCTTTAAATGACACAATAGACCAGATAGATTTAATTGATATTTATAGGACATTCCATCCAAAAACAGCAGATTACACTTTCTTCTCAAGTGTTCACGGAACATTCTCCAGGATAGATCACATCTTGGGTCACAAACTAAGCCTCTGTAAATTTAAGAAAACTGAAACCATATCAAACATCTTTTCTGAGCACAATGCTATGATATTAGAAATCAATTACAGGGGGAAAAAAATGTAAAAACACAAACACATGGAGGCTAAAAAATATGTTACTAAATAACCAAGAGATCACTGAAGAAATCAAAGAGGAAATCAAAAAATACCTAGAGACAAATGACAATGAAAACATGACGATCCAAAACCTATGGGATGCAGCAAAAGCAGTTCTAAGAGGGAAGTTTATAGCTATACAAGCCTATCTCAAGAAACAAGAGAAATCTCAAATAAACAACCTAACGTTACACCTAAAGGAACTAGAGAATGAAGAACAAACTAAACTCAAGGTTAGCAGATAAGAAATCATAAAGATCAGAGCAGAAATAAATGAAATAGAAACAAAGAAAACAATAGCAAAGATCAATAAAACTAAAAGCTGGTTCTCTGAGAAGATAAACAAAATAGATAAACAATTAGCCAGACTCATCAAAAAAAAGAGGGAGAGGACTCAAACTAATAAAATTAGAAATGAAAAAAGAGAATTTACAACAGACACTGCAGAAATACAAAGCATCCTAAGAGACTACTACAAGCAACTCTATGCCAATAAAATGGACAACCTGGAAGAAATGGAAAAATTCTTAGAAAGGTATAATCTTCCAAGACTGAACTAGGAAGGAATAGAAAATATGAATAGATAAATCAAAAGTAATAAAATTGAAACTGTGATTAAAAATCTTCCATAAAACAAAAGTCCAGGACAGATGTCTTTACAGGTGAATTCTATCAAACATTTAGAGAAGAACTAACACCCATCCTTCTCAAACTTATCCAAAAAAATTGCAGAGGAAGGAACATTCCCAAACTCATTCTATGAGGCCACCTTGTCCCTGATACAAAGACCAGAAAAAGATACTACAAAAAAAGAAAATTACACACCAATATCTACTGATAAATATAGATGCATAAATCCTCAACAAAATACTAGCAAACAGAATCCAACAACACATTAAAAGGATCATACACCATGATCAAGTGGGATTTATCCCAGAGATGCAAGGATTCTTCAATATACGCAAATCAATCAATGTGATACACCATATTAACAAATTGAAGAATAAAAACCATATGATCATCTCAATAGATGCAGAGAAAGCTTTTGACAAAATTCAACAGCAAATATCATTCTCAATGGTGGAAAGCTGAAAGCATTTCCTCTAAGATCAGGAACCAGACAAGGATGTCCACTCTCACCACTATTATTCAACATAGTTTTGGAAGTCCTAGCCACAGCAATCAGAGAAGAAAAAGAAATAAAAGGAATACAAATTGGAAAAGAAGAAATAAAGCTGTCACTGTTTGCAGATGACATGATACTATACATAGAGAATCCTAAAACTGCCACCAGAAAACTACTAGAGCTAATCAATGAATCTGGTAAAGTTTCAGGATACAAAATTAATGCACAGAAATCTCTTGCATTCCTATACACTAATGATGAAAAATCTGAAAGAGAAATTAAGGAAACACTCCCATTTACCACTGCAAAAAAAAAAGAATAAGATATCTATGAATAAACCTACCTAGGCAGACAAAAGACCTCAATGCAGAAAACTATAAGACACTGATGAAATAAATTAAAGATGATACCAACAGATAGAGAGATATACCATGTTCTTGGATTGGAAGAATCAGTATTGTGAAAATGACTATACTACCCAAAGCAATCTACATATTGAATGCAATCCCTATCAAATAACCAATGACATTTTTTACAGAACTAGAACAAAAAATCTTAAAATTTGTATGGAGAAACAAAAGACCCCGAATAGCCAAAGCAGTCTTGAGGGAAAAAAAAGGAGCTGGAGGAATCAGACTCCCTGACTTCAGACAATACTACAAAGCTATAGTAATGAAGACAATATGGTACTGACACAAAAACAAAAATATAGATCAATGGAACAGGATAGAAAGCCCAGAGATAAGCCCACGCACCTATGGTCAACTAATCTATGACAAAGGAGGCAAGGATATACAATGGAGAAAAGACAGTCTCTTCAATAAGTGGTGCTGGGAAAACTGGACAGCTACATGTAAAAGAATGAAATTAGAACACTCCCTAACACCATACACAAAAATAAACTCAAAATGGATTCGAGACCTAAATGTAAGACTGGGCACTATAAAACTCTTAGAGGAAAATATAGGAAGAACACACTTTTACATAAATCACAGCAAGATCTTTTTTGATCCACCTCCTAGAGTAATGGAAGTAAAAACAAAAATAAACAAATGGGACCTAATGAAACTTAAAAGCTTTTGCACAGCAAGGGAAACCATAAACAAGACAAAAAGACAACCCTCAGAATGGGAGAAAATATTTGCAAATGAATCATCAGACAAAGGATTAATCTCCAAAATATATAAACAGCTCATGCAGCTCAATATTAAAAAAACAAACAACCCAATCCAAAAATGGGCAGAAGACCTAAATAGACATTTCTCCAAAGAAGACATGCAGATGGCCAAGAAGCACATGAAAAGCTGCTCAACATCACTAATTATTAGAGAAATGCAAATCAAAACTACAATGAGGTATCACCTCACACCAGTTAGAATGGGCATCATCAGAAAATCTACAAACAACAAATGCTGGAGAGGGTGTGGAGAAAAGGGAACCCTCTTGCACTGTTGGTGGGAATGTAAATTGATACAGCCACTATGGAGAACAGTATGGAGGTTCCTTAAAGAACTAAAAATAGAATTACCATATGACCCAGAAATCCCACTACTGGGCATATACCCAGAGAAAACCATAATTCAAAAAGACACATGCACCCCAATGTTCATTGCAGCACTATTTACAATAGCCAGGTCATGGAAGCAACCTAAATGCCTATCGACAGACAAATGGATAAAGAAGACATGGTACATATATACAATGGAATACTACTCAGCCATGAAAAAGAACGAAACTGGGTCATTTGTAGAGACGTGGATGTATCTAGAGACTGTCATACAGAGTGAAGTAAGTCAGAAAAAGAGAAACAAATATCATATATTAACGCATATATGTGGAACCTAGAAAATGGTACAGATGAACTGGTTTGCAGAGCAGAAATTGAGACACAGATGTAGAGAAAAAAACGTATGGACACCAAGTGGGAAGTGGCGGGGGGTCGGGGTTGTGGTGTGATGAATTGGGAGATTAAAAGAAAATAAAAAATAAATTAATTAAAAAAAAGAAGCCTATGTCCTTCGTGTATATTCCCTTTCTGTCTAGGGGATGGCAGGGCCACAACGTCCCTTGGGGATGATAAAGCTACAAAGGGGAAGAATCCTGAGTCCTTGCGCCATTGCTTGAGGAAAGCCACCTACTGACTATATGCATCTTACTTGGCTTCTTATAAGAGTGAAAATAAGCTTTTCTTGTGTTTGAGGCATTAACAGTTTTCTCAGTTGTTTCATCCTGTCCAAAGTGAACTAATACCCATGATCCTGATCCTCATAACACAGTTTCTCTGTCACCTGCCACTAGTTCCTCCAACCCATCTATTTCCCACTTGAACCAATCTAATTAGCCATCTCATGGTTTTGATTCAGACCTCATGGATGATAGGTTTCTGACCAGCTGATACATCAACTACAGTTGCTGGTTCACACTTGGTCCAATCAGCCCTAGTTATTGTGGGCAGGTCACAAACTGCTGGGCTTCACCTGTGGAATGATAATATAAGGGCCACATGGTAGGAGAATGGTTCCTGGGTGGAGATGCAGCAGGAATAGTGGAAAGCCCGGCAGTAGTCCATCCTTGTATGAACTTCCAGCAAAAACCAGTCTTTCTGAAATCAGTCTTTCATAGCTCTGAGTGTAAAAATTGGACTCAACGCTATCACTTTCACGCATTCAACTTTTTCAAGCTGGATTCTGAGCTAAACTTGCATGCACCCAAATTGTAAATGGAGCATTACTTCTGTCATCCTCAATTATTTCCCTTCCTAATAACAGACTCTTCTAAATGAAGATAGTCTTTTCTGATTACTCATTTATTTACGTAAGGAATATGATCTTTGTCCTGTTCTGCAGGTGTTCATAGTGAGGAAGAGGGCATTTGGAGCTGGGTGCTAGAGATACGAAGATGGGTGACACAAACTAGGGCTTCCGTTCACAAATCTTTGCATAAGACAGGCACCTACAGGGATGTACACTCTACAATCTGTACAAAATACTATGGAATCATATGGCGAGGGGACACCCATCTATAGCTATAACTGATCAGAACCAGCCATGAAGACAAATTATTTCAGTTCACTTGACTTTACAACTGAGAAGATGCCAAGATACAGGGATACAGGGTGATGAATATGTCCTAAAAACATTTAAAGGGAAAAATCAGACATATTAGGTCTTCAGTGACAACAGGAATATCAAGGTTATTTTTTCTTCAAAAAATGGTGCTGAAGTATTTATTTACTCTTAAAATAAATATAGTTTTAAGACATCTTCAATTGAATCACCTCTACTGAAATACAAGGAATGTGATAGGCCTTTGTCTAATATGAATATTTTGGAACTCACAGATCAAGGAACTGTAAACACTTAACCCTGAGATTCTTTAAGTAACCCTGTAGGGTGCTTGCCCTGGCATTGATGGAAGGGCGTTGACTTGTTACTTCCAACAGCCATTATTAGGGCTCTCTGTGCCACTTCCTTATATCACATGTCAACAATTGATTGGGACATAGATTCCAGTACGCTGCAGGTAAAATCACCTATCTTGAGATTCAAGCTATCTCAAGATAGAATAATAAGCTGACATAACTTTTTACATAGACGGTAAGAATACATATATGTGTATATATGGATGTTCACACAATGACATCTAACAATTTTTTTTTCAGCTTGCCTACAGTACATAATACACTTCCTGGAGAAAGGAATGTCGGGACAGCTTGGGTAGCCCTAATCAACTGTATTTTGAATTTCTAAATAGACTGTTTCTGTACTTATTAAGACTGTTCTGACCACAACTAGCCCAGAAACTGAGCTGAGAAATTTATCTACATAGCAATAGAGACAAATGAAACTGACAACTCTCCATTTGTGCTGACTGTGACTGTGCAGCCAGACAACTCAACAGAACATCATGAAAGGGATTATTTTGTGACACAACCAAAGAGGAATTTTTAAGTATGTCATTTTTCAATGGAATGAGAACACTTTAAGATTATCTGTGTATAAGTATGACATGATTCTTCCAAAATATATTTAGCTAAGTATGCTTTTCTGTTTCTAATGGGCAGGTGTTTTTCTCAGATACATATCAGTTAAAATTTTTGCTTGTTTATCCCTGGCATCTCCCCATTGATTTGGTACTTTAGCACTTGAACTATTTCTCCAACATTATCATATGTAAACATACAATGGAGTTTTTAAAAATGTGAAGCCCACAGGAAAAAAATGATACTCGTAGTATAAGGAACTAGACAATAGAATAGCAGTGAGATGTGATGTGACCTATTGTAAATTCATGGTATGCTGGGTGCTTTTTTAATTGTCTGTGTTTTGTTTAATCCCTATAGTAATAATGTCAACCATATAAAAATAGGAACATAAAGAAGAGAAGAAAGTTAGAAGGAGCAAAACAGTGTAGTGTTTGAGACCTCTGGCTCAGAAATCAGAGAGGTAAAAAGCCAATGACTGCTAAAACCATAATCATGAATCTGGACATTTTGAACCTCTCCTCTGAGTGTCAGATTACTCCTTGGTAAAATATGAAAAATATATTTTGTTAGAGGAGTAAATAAGTTACTTCATGGTAAGTGCTACAGATGACACCTGGCACATGAGGGTGGTAGACACATCTTAGCTTCTTTCTTATTGTAAATAAGCATTGGTACTGTCATTTTCATCACAATCTCCCACCACCCAGCTCTTCAAGACATCTAGGTTCCTTTCTTTCCCATCCTTTATTCTATTCTTATTTGCCTTACATATTTTTATTATATCATATATCTGTACCCCTTTTGATGAAGCATTTTAAAAGCTAATAATGCTGCATTAAAAAAATAAAAGTTTCCAGTTCTTTTTAAAATTGTGGTGATTTGATTACAGGATATATTGAGGAAAATGTAATACCATACAACTTTGTTGTAGCACAAACAAATTTAACACATTTTATTATGCTATAGGGCTTTGTTCTCTAGCTTTGGCAAATTATGTTCTGATACAAAATCATTACGTAATAGTAAATGCCATGTAACAGGATTGCCCCATACAAAAGGTATCGTTCTTGTTCTCCAATATCAGCATTATGAAAATATACACTGCATTTTCTGAGTCCATATTTATATTCTTCTAGCAAATCATTTCCAAATTTGTATACTCTGGTCTCAATATTTTTATGACTTTTGTCATCACACACATACATTAATACACACATGTGTGCATTACTCTGGTACAATTACATTAATGTACAAATATGCAATTTTTAAAAAATGATCCATTCAAACCCATGCTTACCAAACTTTAAGGGAGCTCCTATAGCTATGCAGAGGCTCCAAATTAAAATAAATAAATAAATAATTAAAGATGTCATCTATAGCTGTAACTGCATGGGTTGCATCGCCTATCCTAGCAACAAAGACCTTAGCTAGAGCTAAGATGACAATAAATAGAAATGCAAATTTTAAAAAGGAGAAAGTCAGAAAAGAAAGCATTAGGAGGAGAGGCAGGTTGATATTGAAAGGGGCTGTCGCTTAAATGGGAAGCTGCAGCAGGTCACATCACCCACTCATCTGTGTGTGTGCTTTGTGATCCCCATTCAGTTTGGAAAGATTCTCAAACAAAGTCCAGTGTCCTAAAAATATTTGGGACTATTACAAAGCATAAATTATAAATGTTTCAGGAAAATGGAAAAAGGTGTCTTGGGCCTACTTAAAGCACAAAATGATCTCAACATTATTCAGCAATGATATGAACATCTTTTATTTCATCTCTCCTTAACAGTTCCTTCTGTTTGCTATCATTTCCTGCTCAGCACCATGTCAATAATTACTAAATTAGCAGGACGCCTGTACAATTTCAGCTCAAGTGTTATTACTGACAAGTCAAACAATGGGGCTGATAGAAAAGATGGGACTCCATCTCCTTATTTAGATGGACCGTGTTCAGAAGGAAAGATTGAAGCCTCCTTTTTCTTCAAAAGAGGGAAGGAGGGAATGGTTTACATTTTGTGCAGCTCAAGGACACAGAGTCAGAGGAAATGCCTTTTTAATGTAAACCTCTTTTCATTTCCAGAAAACAAAAATGAAGGTCATTGGAAAGAATCATGCTTGGTGGAAAAAGTAATTACATTTTTTTTCAAATCTCAGAGGAATAATGCTTTTATATTTCCTGAGATGACCCAATCTGCACTGCGATATGCTCCCTTAAATGTAAGTGTGCAGACGTCTTCACCTTGCATTGTTTTTCACCAGTAAAACATGCCCATATCTCACCTCTGATTAATTTCAGTCCTGATCTCCCAAAGTGCAAAAGTGACTG
The DNA here is from genome assembly GCF_028564815.1 of Eubalaena glacialis. Lineage (NCBI taxonomy): Eukaryota > Metazoa > Chordata > Mammalia > Artiodactyla > Balaenidae > Eubalaena > Eubalaena glacialis. Next base: position 49,146,427 of record NC_083717.1, on the reverse strand, counting down.
CACCAGAGTTGCCCCTCCTTACAATGATGAGTTAAAAATGAAAGACTCTTTGGCCAGTTGTCCCATCCCTGACTCCCCAAAAGTCAGAGTCAAGTAGCTTCAGCTATAAACCATCTTTTCAAACTGTACAAGTCAGCTCTCTCCACCTGCTTCGAGCAGGGAAGGGAGTAACCTGACATATTATTGTTCAGAAGAACCCAGGGTTTTGGGTCCAGCAGCCAGTGGGTGGCTGTGTGTACTGAAAGGAATGTTTCCTTAGTCCTGGTTCATTTTTCTCCAGCCCCACATACATATGTGTATACACCAAGGACTCTGCTATCTATACCTGGACAGGTAAGACCCAGCATTTCAGGAATATCTTTTCTCTATGATAAGGTGTAGTGCCTCTTAAACTGGATTGAATATTTGTTAAAATGTGTGTGCCTGACAATATCACTGCTAACAAAACATTTACACACCTTTAAACATTCTTTGATTATTTCAATTAAAATGCTTCAAGCACTTTCTGGACATTGATTTGCATTTGGTATAGATATGAGCTCACTAGGCATAACACAAAGCTTATTTTTGAAATGTCAAACTTTCTGGGACCTCTGGCTTGTAGTGAGGTAAACATTTATTTAGGAAACATATATTGCCTGTTCTAGTTAATTCACTGACAAACTCTTGATTTCTGAAGAAGTCATCATTCATGGGGTCATTTTACAGGTTGAAAGGCCCTGATCTTAACTCTTTCAGCATCCAGAAAAAAATAGACGGTCACCTCACTAATGTTCATCAGATTTCTTTCTTAAAGTTTTAACTCTGTATTTCTCTTCACTCATTTTATCACACCAGCTGGAAAGAAAGGGATGTGGATAATCTGGGGTGATTTGTTTTGAGAGCTGACAGGGAATTGGGGTTTCTATCACCTGCAATAACTCAAAGGTGTTAATACAAGCACTAAGGTCATCAGAAATTCAACAAACATGTGCAGTGAGAGGCTCAGAAAAGAGAAACAGCTTTTGTCTCACTAGTATGAACTGGTAACACTTGACCTAAACTATCATAAAATTGGTATTTAGTGGTTAATGAACATGTTTACCTCCTTAAGAAGACCTGCAACATTTGATTACTTATGCTCAAGAACCCAATTGTGGATTTTGGTAATTTTAATAATGAGTCTCAAGGTATGAAAAAATCTTCACTATTGCTATTTTTCCAATGTTGGGAATTTATTGGTGATCTCAGAGCTCTGGCTACTGATTGAAAGGATACACATAAGGCAAGGGAAGAAGAGGGAAAGAAAAGAAAAGCTAAGGTTATCACTGTAATATTTCTAACATTTGAATTTAATGATTTTACCTTGATTTGTGTACTGGTTGCCCATTCAGTTGAGTTCTTTTAAAAAAAAATTTTATTAGAGTATAGTTGATTTACAATGTTGTGTTAGTTTCTACTGTACAGCAAAGTGTATCAGTTATACATATACATATATACACTCTTTTTTAGATTCTTTTCCCATGTAGGTCATTACAGACTTTTGAGAAGAGTTCCCTGTGCTATACAGTAAGCCCTTATTCGTTATCATACTAAGTGAAATAAGTCAGACAGAGAAAGACAAATATCATATGATATTGCTTATATATGGAATCTAAAAAAAAAGGTACAAATGAACTTATTTACAAAACAAATATAGTCACAGATGTAGAAAACACATTTTTGGTTACCGGGGGGAAAGTGAGGAGGGGGGAGGGATAAATTGGGAGACTAAGATTGACAGATACACAGTTGAGTGCTTTTTTGCTCCCACGGAATTGACTGAGTTCTCTGTTTTCACCAGTATTGACCCTCTGGAATCGTTCAGTCTATTTTCCCTTGTGCAGAATATGTGAAAACATTTTTTTGAACTATCAGCTATTTGAGTTAATTGTTTTTCCTACTAAGATCTGATTCTTTATTTGTTCAAATATCAATATATTTTGAAAGAAGCTTCTGAATTGTGAGGTGCTGCCTAAGACTTTGTGTAGATTTGTAGATGGTATCTCCATAGGCATATCAGAAATAGATGAGTAAACAGGTATTTCATTTGCACTAACAAGGATTTGTGGTATTATGAAAATGTGAGACAGCAGACTCTTCAAAACAATGATTTGCAGGGAGTGTAAATGAAGATGCTGCTGTAGGGACACATAAGGAGACCAGTGGCCTTTCTTAGGATGACTCACCCCTTTGAGTGTGATTCCTCGTTGTTCAGAGTTTCACACACACACACACACACACCCTTTCCTTTGGTCATAGCTTGCCAAAGGACCTTTTCAAAGAGTAGCTATTAAAGAATAGTTTAATTGGATATTATTAATTTGAAATTTCCTATCAGGTTGCATGTCTAAAATGAAGTGTGAGCCTGCCTAGTAAAGTGATAACTGTCCCAGGATGATCTCATGCAAAACCCTTTATTTCACACAGCATGGTCAGATTTCCCAGGTTTGATATCCAGCTCCACCATATCCTCTCTGATGACTTTGATCAAGTTACTTCACAATTTTTCCTTCTGTAAAATAAGGATGAAAACTCAGCAATAATGTCCACCTCATGGGGTGATTGTAAGAGTTGAATGATTTCATAAACATAAAGAGCTCAGGACCATGCCGAGCACAGAGTATATACTTACTAAAAGTTAGCTGTTATCATTATTATTATCATCATGCAGAGTGATTTGAAGGACTGTCTTGGTTATACCATGTTCTCAGATTTATGAGCATGCTCTTTCTAAATCAAGATGGAATTGGCCTTTATCATTTGCAGTCTCCATTAAGCAAATGATTTATCTCTATTAGAGAAGCTACAGAAAATGATCCGTTGACATGTACTAACACAACCAATTTATTTACCGTTCCCTCATGCAGCACATATTTACTCAGTGCTCATTACGTGCAAGACAATATATAGAAATGAGGATGCTCAAATATTGAGTCTGTAGTTTAGAGAAATGATCTTTTAAAAGATATGATTATACACATTACACATATATATGTATGTGTGTGTATAAATATATAATATATACACACATATATGTAATTTTGTTAGAGGAATCAAAGTTTTTAAGAATCTTGAAGTTTTTCATTGAAAAGGAAAAAATGAGGCATTGCTTTGTTTGTTTATTTATTGAACATGTTTGTCAAGCACCTAGGCAATTCCAGTAATGGTGCAAGTCCTGTAGGATGATAACATGTTCTGGATGACAATTAACAATCCATTATCCTAGGGGGACTACAGAATAGACTAAGCGTTGCTGTATGCACCCATGAGTGCACAATGCCCATAATCAAAGCACTGTTTTATAGTCTTTTTAAACTTAATCTTAAAAAATGTCTATTGAAGTAGCACAGGCATGCAGTTAAATCATGTCGTTTGGAAAGGCTTAGAAGTCAAGGAGTTTCACATTTCCTTTGGTCATAGCAGTGTCAGAGGACCCTTCCATATAACAGCTACTATTAAAGAGTAGCTTAAATGCATATTAATACTTTGAGGGTTCCTAGCAGTCAACATGTCTAAAACGAAGCATCCCTAGACTGTTCCTCACCCTGCTCCTCACAGGCAGCCCTTTTTCACCATTTATCATGTTGTTTTTTAGGGGCCATTGTCACATCTCTAAATTATATTTTTAGTGGTTATTTCTTGACATGTTATATTTAGCCCTTATGTATTGATTCCCTATTATCTTCTCCCATCAATTTTAGAGTAACTCCTGGCTCCCTAATTTGTAACTCCCACCTTTTCCTTGTCATCCCCCCTTAGTGCCCATACTCTATAATCTATTTTCACTTTAACATTGCCAGCGTTGTTGAGCTTTTTAGTCCCTTGTGTATTTCCACAATAAAATCTGCTATGGTTTCTAAAGGTTGGTTATAAAAGTTAAAAAACAATAAATAGTAATTAAGATTTTTTGACAATATGAACTTATTCCTAGTTTGTGGTGATTGAAATTTTTTTGTATTTCTATTTGTATTTCTTGGAAATTCCATTTGTCTTTTTCTGACTTTATAGCAACATGTCTTCTTTCAATATGTCAAGCATAATATAACCCTGTTTCCCCTCCACCTCCACCCAGAAATCAACCTCTCTCCTGGAGCCATCCATCCTCCTGCATTGACCTGGGTTGGAAACTCTGAGGATCACATTGGGATCTTCCATCCTTCTCCTACAGATCTTTTGTATCTTGATACACAGATCTGGTTCTAACATCATTTACTGTGGCATATATTTCATTAAGTTCCAAAGAATGGTTCAATAGAAACAAAGTATAAGTATTTTTACCTCTAAAAAACTTCTTCATACTTTTCTCATATTTGATTAATAGTCTGCTTGAGACAATGATTTTCTCCTCAGGACACTGGAGACATTCATTCATGTTCTTAGCAACCATGCCAGCTTGACTCTATTTCCTTTGTAGGTGACACACTGTCCTGCCATTCTTTGTGACATGTGCTTTCTCCCCATAAATTATGCTTTTCTCTCTATCCTTTGTGTTGTGAAATTGTATAATTTCCTATATGTGGCCTTATTTAATTTATTTTTCTGAGCATTTAGTGGGCCCTTTCTTTTAAGTCTCATGTAGAAGATTTACTTCTTCATTAATTATTCAATAATTTATCCATTCAACCAATATTTTTCCTATTATGCAAAGGGCACTATTCTAGGCACTTGAAATGTGTCAGTGAGTGAAAACAAAAACAATCCCTACTTTGAGGAGCTTATATTCTATTTGGGAGAAAGACAAACAATAAATAATAAATATAATAAATAAATGCTTTTTAACTGTGAGTGGGATGCTTGGGCAGGAAGGGGAAGTTGCTGTATTTAATAAGTTGGTTGAAATTGGATTTATTAAGAAGATAATATCAATATTTGAGGTAAGACTTGAAGAAAGTGAGGGAATTAACCAAGAAAATATCTGAAGGAGGACCATTCCATGTAGAGGAAAGAATGTGTGGCTGGTATGCTCAAAAAAAGTAAAGGGTCCGTGGGGACTGCGAGGGTTTGAGACATCAGGAGAGTAGAAGGAAAACAAAAGGTCAGAGAGGTAACAAGGACAGCAAAGATCATTTAGGATCTTGTAGGCTGTTTATTGTAAGAACTGGGAATTTTTCCTGGAGTGAAACAGGGAGATAATCCAGGGTTTTGGACAGAGGAGTGATATGAACTGACCTGTATTTTTTTTTTTTTTTTTAAATGCAGGACCTGATTCTACAGGTGTGGGGCGGGACCTGAGAATTTGCATTTTTTTTTTTTTTATTAATTTATTTTTGGCTGTGTTGGGTCTTCGTTTCTGTGCGAGGGCTTCCTCTAGTTGTGGCAAGCGGGGGCCACTCCTCATCGCGGTGCGCGGGCCTCTTACTATCGCGGCCTCTCCTGTTGCGGAGCACAGGCTCCAGACGCGCAGGCTCAGCAATTGTGGCTCACGGGCCCAGCTGTTCCGCGGCACGTGGGATCTTCCCAGACTAGGTCTCGAACCCGTGTCCCCTGCATTGGCAGGCAGACTCTCAACCACTGCGCCACCAGGGAAGCCCCCTGACCTGTATTTTTAAAGGCTCATTCTGGTTGCTCATTGATAATAGACTGAAGAGGAGGGTAAAGATACAAACATGGAGACTTGTTAGGATGTTATTGCAATAATCCAGGTGAGCAATCATAGTGTCTTAGTTCAAGCTGGTAGTTCCAGAAGTGAGAAGTAGTTAAATTCTGCCTATCTTTGGATATGGGTCCAACAGAATTTGTTCAGGGACTGGATGTGACATCTGAGGGAAAGACCTCAAGGAAGACTTTTGCCTCAGCCACTGAGTGAATGTAGTTGCTATCCACTGATATTAGTTCTGCACGTTAGACATCAGGGTGGAGGTTGCCAGTGGGGTGGGAATGTGCAAACCTGGGATCCCAAAGGAGATCTGAGCTAAACGTGTAACAACGTAAGTCATTGTCATATAGAGAGTATTTAAAACCTTGAAATTGAATGAGACAATCAAAGCAATGAGAATGAATAGAGGCGTGTCAAAAAATAATGCAAGCTGTGCCTCAAGTAAGATGAAGTCTGAGAATGGACCACCACGTCTAGCAATGTGGAAGTTGTTGCTGACCTAGGGGAGGGTAGTTCTGCTGGAGAAATGGAGGTGAAAGCTTGGTTAAAGAGGGCTTAAAAGAGAAGGAAAAGATTAATTGAAGACAATGCATATACAGAAAGCTTTCAAGGGCTTTCATTTGCCAAGAGAAGCAAAGAAATGAAACCAATAGCTGGAAAAGGAAGTGAGGATGTGTGTGTGTGTGTGTGCGCGTGCGCGAGCACAAGCGTGCATAATCTTTCAAATTAAAAAATAACAGACTGTATGTAATGGGGAAAATCCAATTGAAAATAAGAGTATGACAGAGTGGAGAATTGTTGGAGTGATGTCTTTGAGTAGACAAGGAAGGATGGGATCTAATACGCAAGTACAGGGATTGGCTGAGACCAAGGTGGTGTAAAAGCAAAATGTGTGGGACCAAGGCTGGCAGGTGGTAGACATATAGTGGAAGACTGAAATTCTCTTCTGATTGCTTCAGTCTTCTCAGTGAAACACAAAGCAAGGTAATCAATTGAGAGGAGGGAGGGAGAACAGGTACTGGGGAGAAAAAGGAGAGAAGATGCGAAATCAGCATTTAGAACAGTGCTACTGCAAGTGTGTATGCAGGCCGGACATGTGGTCAGCAGTCTGTGATGAAATAAGTCCAGCCATTGAGAATAACTATTCATGAAGTTTTATAGTACGTCCATGTTGCCTTAACATCCAAGCCCATGAAACATATCAGCAAATGTGATTTTGTGCTTATTTTGTGTAGGAGTGTATTCATTTGATGGCACTGTTGCTATGCAAAGAAAATAATGAGGTATTGCCTAGATTAAGGAGTTTACACCCGAAAATAAATCAATGCACTGCTTCCTTCACTGAGAATGTTTTGAAAAAAGTTAAGCTGAATCAAACTGTGACTTAGTGACATAGTGAAAAATGTGAATTACACAATTATTAAATTGGAAGTATTCTCATTATTATGTAATAACATGGAAATTGGTCATGAACAGCTTATTGTGTGCTGAGGTATGATAGCTTATGGAGAGAAAAATGTTATGTTGCAAAAGTTTAAACTCTAGAGTGCATTCTTAGGGTTTCTGCAAGAGAAGTAACCAGTTTGGCCCTAACTTTTTTTTAAAGATGTGCAATGAACAACCAAGCTTGTTTATTTCTTATATAACGTTAGTATTTTAATTTAATCATAACATACCCCTGCAAATGGAAGGTATGATCAAAGGGCAGATACAAAGTTAGAAGATGGGAAGAACAGAGTTCTATAGATTGTTTCATCAGGTTTCATAAGTAGCAATGATTTTAATGAAGCCGTGATGGCCTTCCTATTGCACATCCAAACAGGTTGTAGGTTATAACAGAACAACCGACAAGTTGATAAAAAGTTCTAAATTTTTTATTTTTCATCAAAAATAGACTAATACATAGGATATTCATGGATCTAAAATTTACCTTTTACATCAAAATATAATTTAAATTTGACATTCCAGGATATGACAATCCAGGATAAATTATTGAAACTTTCTACTGACCAAGAGTTAAAAATCACTTTTGAAAATACAGCATGATTTGTTCATTTTGAATAAAAGGAAAAAATAAATATTTTGAGCTTGTCGAAATTGCTTTAAAATCTCTTCTTCCATTCCCATCAACATACTGTATGAACACTGAGTATTGCTAATACTCCTGTGAATACTGTTAAAACAAAAAACTTAAAAACCATTTATATATTCATTATCCTCTGCAGGTAGGGTTGCTATCAATGCAACGTAGATTAGATGAGTTAAGCAAGAAGCAAGTTCATTTTTCACATTAACAATTTTAGGTATTGACATACTTGCGTAATTGTTCAAAGTATACTTACAGGCATTACACATGGGTGTTTTCAATTTTCTTTATTATTTTGTTTATTTCAGACTGCAGAACAACTGAAAGTTATGAGTGTAATAAATATTTTCTATATATTTTGTCCATAATTATACTTTAAATGACCAAAATGTATGGTGTTTTTCCAAAGTGTACAGTTTTGAAATTTCTTTTTCCCCTATTATTTCATTCAAATTATATTAGCTAAAATTTAATTTTATATCTGCTAAATTTAACAACAAACATTGAGCTTATATTTTGTAGGTTTCTTGTTTTTCATTTATTTTAAATTATGTTTTACAAAAACATTAATCTGGAATAGATTGAGGAATAAAGCTAGTATTTTTTTTAATGTATTTATTGGAGTATAATTGCTTTACAATAGTGTGTTACTTTCTGCTTTTTTATAAAACTAGTATTTTACTATAAATGGTTTGAGAAGCACTGTCTGGCCATGAGAACCATGTAAGTTTTTCAAGCCAAAAATCACATGATTAGAAATATACAGTGACAGTATAGAAGAGGACAGATTGATAGAAGGGCTGAGTATCTGAAAAATCATGTAACAAAAACTGAATGAGCCAGTAGTAAAGGCCAGCTAGTCTACAGCTGTAAATAACAAATATTGCCAAGGGAAAATTTTGAATGATATTATGGTGAAGGGAGAGGAATCTAAGATTTTGGAGACTGAAGAGTTTTCAATGCAATTGAAAGAGGAGTCACAGTTCATCATAAGTTTTTGAAATTTGCCAACTAGATGATGTGTAATTGCAATAAGAGATCAGAGGAGGATTAGACTGATGAAGAGAGAAAAAGACTCAGTCATTCAATATTCATCCAACAAATATTTAAGTACCCTTGGAGTACTAGACACTGTTCTAGGCACCAGCGAGGTAGCAGTGAACAAAAAAGTCAAAGCCCTTGCCCTCGTTGAACTTATATTCTAGTTGGGAAAAGATAGACAATAAAAAGTAATTAAATAAATTGCTAAATATATATCAGATGGTAAATGCAAAGTAAAAAATCAAGCATAGTAAGAGAGATGGTGGTGTTGAGGTAGGAAATGATGTGGCTATTAGCATTTTTATAGGGTAGTTAGGAAAGTCCTTACTGATATTTCTCTTCACATGTGGGCAAAGATGTGAAAAAAGTGAAGGAAAGAGCCATGAAATGATTTGAGGGAAGAATGCAAAATACTGGAGGCAGAAGAGAGCTTGACATGTTTGAGGAGTAGCAGGGAACCTAGTTTCAAGGCAGTGAGCAAAGGCGGCAAGTGGAGTGGCACTGGTAGGAGATAAGGTCAGAGGAGAGGCAGAACCCAGGCCTGGCTTCCATCTATGGACATTCTGAATCAATAGATGTTGGTAGGGCCCATGGATTTGCACTTCTAATAAGCTCACAGGTGATATCAATGCTGCCAGTCAGAAGACGACACTTTGAGAACCACTGTGTTAGTCTGTACAGTCTAGGCTGTATAAATAAGAAAGAGAGGAATGAGGTCGAATGGACAGTAGAAGGTTTTAGGTTTGATGTATTGTAGGAACCTTTTGGTTATTAGAAGTAATAAGGAAGGATCAGAGGTTTTAGATAGAGATGATGAAGGTGGTATAAATTGTTGCTAATGACAAGGTCTAGGGTACAACTTTATAAGTGGAGGACTCAGATATAGGATGTAAAACATGATTCTTGGAGGTGAGCTGCTCAAGGAACTGAGAGGCTAAGGTATACTGATATCAACATTGTATATAGATATTGACATTACCATGAATTTTGATAGAAGTCGAGTTTAAGAAAGTGACAGTGAACCACAGAAGCACTAATTCTATACCTATACCCCCTACAATCAAACGGTCAAAGGAATGCAAAAGTGAAAATAGTCAACATTTGAAAGGGTCAGTGGGATGAGAAAAGTATTCTCAAGGGGCAAGCAGATGGTTGGTCAGAGTAGGAATATGTGAAGGAAACATTCACATATGTGTAGATCAAGGTTGTTTTACAAATGATAGGTCATATATTCCAAAAGACTCAGAGGAAGCGTCTGGAATGGGAGAGGTGAATGCCTGAATCAGATTGGATAATGTCCATTTCTGCAGGATTTAGAGTATGGGATTGATGAGTGATCTGGGAGTTTTGGTTTCTTAATGAATAACATAGCAAAGGTAGAAAGTATGACAGGATTCCTTCTAATGGGTGTACAAGGTTAATTGTCCCACTTGGGGAGGGAGACATAGGATCTATCCAATGCCATCAAGGTTCTGAAGTGCCTCTAATCCTTCCTTCTCACTTCTCATAACCCACAGCCTCCCATAATATATCAATCTCACCACCTGTCACTGTCCACCACTCCTCATTCTAGTATCAGGCACTGTTCTAGAGGCAGGGAGTACAGACGTAAACCAGATGGATGTGTTCTCTTCTCATAGAACTTACCCGTAGTGATAGAGAATGAAACATTAATAAGTAAACAAGTGCATATGTTCATAAATAAAATCATTTCAAAGAGTAACATCCTACTGTGAAAATTATACAGGGTAAATTGAAATAGAATTGGAGGACATTTTTTGTAGAGTGGTTAGAAAAGATTTCTCTGAGGGGTTGATATTTAATGTGAGACTGAGACACAAGAAGAAAGAGAGGGGTGGGGAGAAGGTGGCGGATCACTCCTGATGGAAATATTCAACACACAGGCTATGGATGGGAACAAGCTTGATATGTTGCAGATCAGAGAGTAGGCCAGTGAGCTAGAGGGGAACATGAGAAATGAAGTCAGAGAAGGCAGGGACAAATCAGTATTGAGTATTTTAGAGTCTGGAGTGTGCTCTGAGTATGATGGGAAGATAGTGGAGGATTGTAAGCAGAAGAGTAACATAAACTTATTTTTATTTTTAAATGAACTTTCTGGGTGTTATGAAGAACTAAGTGTGGGGACAGAAGACAAAATCAGGGTGGGTTTTGTTTTCACATGTATTGAAATTCAATCAGATTGAGATTTCCAGTGATGCACAGATGTTTCAAATATGGGGATCAGTCATGCTAAAACCAGTTTGGAGCATGATGTACCAACAGCTATGAGTCACTTTGTCATTTCACATCTAGATCATAAGACTGACTCACCAGCGTAGCAATTTCTTCTCTCTAGAATATATTCCCTCTGTAAATTGGATTTCATATCTATCTGGCCTGTTTCTGATAAGAGCATCTTTCATTGCTGCATTAGGGATAGTGTTTGTGTTGGCAGAAAATAGAGTATTACTAGTTAAGGTATTTTCTTTTTGTTGCTGACTTTTACATCCATTACATGGAGTTTCAGCAACACATAATATTCCTAATAGAAAGAAAAATCATGGCCACTTTTTTGGTAAGTCAATAACTTAACCTGCTTGTTGCCTCTAGGTCAAACAATTTAGTTTAATAAGTAAGAGGGGACGCACTTTTTCTGTTGGAAATACAAACTTTTAAATTAGTTTCCAGCACTCTATTCAGAACAATGGATGCTAACAGAGAACTGGGGACCAGGCAGTAGGCAATAGAATGAACAAGGGCCAACCTTTAATTCACATGACAGTTTTCATGTTTTAGTTTGGTTCTGATTTAAATGTCAAAGAAGACAAAGAATTACGTTGTAAACAATGACTTCACTTGTTTTAAAGAATGGAAAACTAGGAAGGGCCCCAAGTATTCTTAGGATCAGAAAATTTAGATGGTCATTCACCTCTTTCACTAATTGAATTTTTTTTGAGAAATTTATTTATCCTCTCTGTGTCCTGGCATTATCTTATAGAAAATAGAGAAATAAAATTGTCCTTAAAATGTTGCCAAAAATTAAATGTATTAATGAAAGTAAACGTGAAAGTGCTTTATTAACAGGACATTCTATAGAAATATATAATTGTTATTCAAATATTAGTATTTATGTCCTTAAAAAGAATTCTAATGTTCTTATTTTAGGCTTTGTCTCTAAGAAAACATAAACTCTTTATTCAAGAAAGACTAGCTGTCACTAGTACTGAGACCATGAAATATGCCCTCTAAAGAGGATAGTATAGTATAATAAATAGTACCTTTAACAAATCATCAAAGCAAATAAAGAGTAACCTTTATAAGCCTGATCCTTAGCAAGTTCTTTAATGTTCGAAATGTCTTAAAAAGAACAACTTTTAGTAGAAATCAATCAATGCCATGGCATAGCCTACAAGTAAAATTTTTCACAGCTCTTTGGACTCTTCATTAGCAGCATCTTTGTATCTTGGGCAAATGCATTGATAGACTAATGGTACTTTGGGGGAATATACCATGTATTTAAAAAGTGTTTCTTATAAGCTTTAAAAGAACAAGTGAGAAAGAACAATTTTCATGTCTTTCACTGTGGTGTGTATCAAGTTCCAGGAACTTGTTCTGATTTTTAAAAAAATCTGTTCAATAACTCTGATCCCAAATTATGTCTTTTGACTCATCAAAACACACAGTTTGTATTGTTCATGGGCAAGCTGAGTCAGCTATTCATGACACAATGGCTGTTTTACTTTATATTAGTTAGTTTTAAGACAAACTTCTAACTTAAAATATTAATATTTTAGATGAAGGAGGATGCCTCTTTCAGAATTAAGGTATATAAAACATATATACCTTGAGTATTGATTCATCAATATAACATACTGATGAACCAATACTCATTTTTTTCAGTGTGAGAAACAAGTTACCTGGCACTGATTTTTTTGGACCATTCTTCGTATACTTTTAAGTTTTATAGATTTTTGTCTCAGGCCTCACATAAGAACTCTAAAAAGGGAAATGCAGATATTTCAAACATTCAATCGGAGGAGATCTCCGATGGGTTTATTTTGGAGTAGGCAAAATGGCAGCTCATTCATATTTGACAAGTCTTCAGTGTCCTGTTTTATAGATTATTATTGAGGGCCTATTATGATTCAGGTCCTGTACTAGGCACTAGAGATTAAAAAAATAAATCTAGGTGAATATGTCATGAATCATCTGAGGGAGTGCTTGGTGGTGGACACACATATATTTACTTTCTAAGAGCTCAGGTAAATGTCTCGGGGTGCGTTTCATTCTTGCACTTGGTAATCTGCAGGCTGAATTATAATAATAACAATAAAAATAATAAACACTTATTAAGTGTTATCTGTTAGTAACTATCCAATATATTATTTCTAATACCTAAAATAATTCTAAATAGGCAGGTGTTATTATTCAGTTTTATAGTTTTAGTAACTTAGAGAGATTTAGTAACTTGCTCAAGGTTATATGAATAGTAAGTGTGATAGTCAGCATTTACACCCAGATCTAGCTTTAAAGGCTATTTATTTTCTTTGCTTGTTCTTTAAATATCATATGATCTATCACTATGAAATATCTTTTAGGAGTTAGGTAGCTTGGGTGGATCTTGCATGCTGCAGAAATTAATACAAGGCAATTAATGAAAAAGAAAAATATTCTCCTTCATGTGTTTAACTTAGTTTGCATTTTGTTGCACCCCCAAAATCATCTCGTTTTATTTTCCACATTGTAAGACAGAACTGTCATACTGCTCCTCATGTATTGAAGAAGAAAGCAAGGACCAAGAAGATGATACACCTTGCCTAAGAGCATACAACTAGAAATTATCAGACCTTGGTCTGATATTTGCCTTTTTTACTCTTTCTATTGCACCTCCAATGCTGGATTATGCTATCCTCTACTTGGTTAATGTGGAAAATACATATTGCAGTATCACTTTCTCTGTATGGTTCTGAGCTAGAGATGGCCAAAAGAATAGGCTGAGCTTAGAAGACAGAAGTGAAGTAAAAGGTTATTATAATCAGATACAGTGATAAAGAAACAAGGGTACCTGTTGGTGTGGATACCAGCTTTCCTTGCTCCCCTCTACTTCACACCCAGCTCATCTTGACTATTGTCTTTGCTCCCCAACAGCAACCCTAGACCCACCATCAGATGTTTGACTGTAGATCCACAGAAACAGTAGCTACACAGCAGCAACAACTTCCCAATAACCCCTTTGTTAGCTCCCCCTGCATGATTCTAATTGGGTATTCAACATACGTGGCATCTCAGATTTCCCTTTAAGCTCCAATTTTTCACCCATGCCAGCACTCCAGACAAATTGTTTAGTGTCCTTTTGGTCTCTGACTATCCCTTCCAGACATTCTTTTTCCCATTCTGCCCTCATTTGTATAAGGAAGGTCTAGTTTCTATAATCAATCCCTTACTCCTCTAACATTTTCTGTGGCTCTACTTCCCTGAGTAAACTCTGACTAGTACAGTTATTGTTCCTAGAAATGATACCACAGGAACAGAAACTTAAAGATGAGATGGGTTCTCTGAGCTGACTAGACATTAAAAAAATTTATAGGTTATTTTGATGTCACCTATAAGTGGGACAGGGTGGCTTATGGCATGCAGTGGCTACACATTACATAGGTTATCATCTATGATCATCTGGAGTCAAGTGCCCATAGAAGGCAAGGCTTTGGGCAAGTAGCTAATAACAAGTAACATTTTTTTTTTTTTTGATGAAAATAAAAAGTATAATGGTATTTGGACTTGTTGCTTACAAAGGATAATTTGGATACAAAATTTCTAAGTTCAAGGCTTTAAATTCCCAACTTGAGATGTGGATAAGGAACCAAAAAGCTTTTATGACTAACTTACAATAAACCCTTGTCTCCTGTAGCAACAGATTAAGACTCCTGAAAAACAAACCCCAAAGCTAATCCTGAAGGGGACTGAATAACACTGCAAGCTGAATTCACGACTTTTCAGTGTCTCTTATTGGGAAGAAGGGGACCCTTAAAATTAGAAAGTCAACCAGAAAACGTTGGCCTTGAACCTTAATTTAGATCAAATGTCTAACAGATGTAAAAAAATCATTCCATCCAACAGCAACAGAATATACATTCTTTTCAGGTGCACAGGGAATATGTGATAGGTCACTACATAAGTCTTAAAAAATTTAGAAGATTTAAATCATACCAAGTATCTCTTCAGACCACAATGTTATAAACTAGAACAATGCACAAGGAGGAAAGCTGGAAAACTCACAAATATATACAAATTGAACAACACTCTCCTGAACAATCAATGGGTCAAAGATGATCAAAAGAGAAATAAAAAATAATCCTGAAACAAACAAAACTGGAGATAACTGTATCAAAATTCATGGGATGCTAGAAAGCGGTTCTAAGAGAGAAGTTTAGAGAGATGAATGCCAACGTTAAGAAAAAAAGAATATCAAATAAGCAACTAAACTTTATACCTCAAGGAACTAAAACACAAAGAACAAACTAAGCCCAATGTGAGGAGAAGGAAGGAATTAACAATCATAAGAGCAGAAATAAATAAAATAGAGATGAGGAAAACAAAAGAAAAGTTTAGCAAAGCTAAAAGCTCATGTTTTGATATATACAAAATTGGCAAACCTTTAGCTAGACTATGAAAGAGAGACTACTCAAATAAATAAAATCAGAAATGAAAGTGGAGACATTACAACTGATACCACAGAAATGCAAAGTATCATAGTAGATTACTATGAAGAATTATACACTAATAAATTGGGTAACTTAGATGAAATGTATAAATTCCAAGAAATATGCAACCAACAAAGACTGAATTGGGAAGAAATAGATAATCTGAACAGACCAGTAATGAGTGAGGAGATGGAATCAGTAATCAAAAAACATCCCAACACAGAAAATCCCAGGAACAGATGATTTCACTGGTGAATTCTACCAAACATTCATGAAGAACTAATGCCAATCCTTCCCAAACTTTTCCAAAAAATGGAAGAGTAAGGAACATACCTAAACATATTTTAGAAGGCCAGCATGACCCTGATACCAAAGCCAGTTAAGGACACTACAAGAAAAGAAAACTATAGACCAATACCCCTGATGAATATATGTGCAAAAATTCTCAGCAAAGTATTAGCAAATTGAATTTGACAACACATTAAAAGGATCATACATGATCCTTTTACATGAGGATCATCATACATGATCATCCATGATCAAGTGGGATTCAGCCCTGCCATGCAAGGATGACTCAACATCCACAAATCAATACATATGATACATTAAGTTAATAGAGTGAAAGATAAATTTTATATAACCATCTCAACAGATGCAGGAAAATATTTGACAAAATACAACATCTTTCCATGATAAAAATCATCAAAAAATTAGGTATAAAAGGAACATACTTCAGCTTAATAAAGGCCATATATGACAAGCTAACATCAATGGTAAAAAGTTGTAAGCTTTTCCTCTAAGATCAGGAATAAGACAAGGGTGCCCACTCATACCACTCCTATTCAACATAGTACTGTAAGTCCTAACCAGAGCAATTAGGCAAGAAAAAGAAATAGAAGTTGTCCAAATTTAAAGTAAGAAGTAAAATTGTCATTATTTGCATAAAATATGATCTTATATATAGAAAATCCTAAGGACTCCACCAAAACTTTATTAGAACTGATAAACTAATTCAACAAATTTGTAGGATACAATATCAACACAGAGACATCAGTCACATTTCTATACACTAGTAAAAAAATCTGAAAAAGAAACAACATAATCCTGTTCACAATAACATCAAAAACAAACAAACAAAAATACTCAGGAGTGAATTCAACCAAGGAGGTTTTGTACACTGAAAATTATGGCCATGAGGAAAGAAATTTTAAAAAGACACAAAAAAATGGAAAGGTATCCTGGGTTCATGGATTGAAGGAGTTAATATTGGTAAAATGTCTATAAAATCAAAAGTCATTATTCAGTGCACTCTATACCAAATTTCCAATGGCATTTTTTCACAGATGCAGAAAAACAATTTTAAAATTTGTATGGAACTGGAAAAAACCCTGAATAGCCAAAACAATCCTGAGAAAGAAGACCAAAGCAGGAAGCATCAAACTACCTAATTTCAAACTATACTACACAAATATAGTAATCAAAAACTGTATGGGAGGAGAGAACTTCAAGATGGCAAAGGAGTAAGACATGGAGATCACCTTTCTCCCCACAAATACATCTACATGTGGAACAACTCCTACAGAACACCTACTGAACGCTTGCAGAAGACCTCAGACTTCCCAAAAGGCAAGAAACTTCCCATGTACTTGGGTAGGGTAAAAGAAAAAAGAAAAAACAGGGGCAAAAGAAAAAAGAAAAACAGAGACAAAAGAATAGGGATGGGACCT
This sequence comes from Eubalaena glacialis, assembly GCF_028564815.1. Classification (NCBI taxonomy): domain Eukaryota; kingdom Metazoa; phylum Chordata; class Mammalia; order Artiodactyla; family Balaenidae; genus Eubalaena; species Eubalaena glacialis. The sequence goes on along the minus strand of NC_083717.1, from coordinate 49,129,255 downwards.
GCACATCTGGGAGGGAGCTGTGAAAGAGGAAAAGTGTCCACACACTAGGAAACCCCTTCACTGGTGGAGACAGGGGGTGGGCGGTGGGGGGAAGCTTCAGAGCCACAGAGGAGAGCACAACAATAGGGGTGTAGAGGGCAAAGTGGAGAGATTCCCACACAGAGGATCGGTGCTGACCAGCACTCACCAGCCTGAGAGGCTTCTCTGCTCACCTGCTGGGGCAGGTGGGGGCTGGGAGCTGAGACTTGGGATTTGGAGGTCAGATCCAAGGGAGAGGACTGGGGTTGGCTGCTTGAACACAGCCTAAAGGGGGGTTAATACACCACAGCTAGCCGGGAGGGAGTCAGGGAAAAAAGTCTGGACCTGCCTAAGAGGCAAGAGACCATTGTTTCGGGGTGCGCGAGGAGAGGGGATTCAGAGCACCACCTAAATGAGCTCCAGAGATGGCACGAGCCACAGCTACCAGCATGGACACCAGAGATGGGCATGAGATGCTAAGGCTGGTGCTGCAGCAACCAAGAAGCCTGTGTGCAAGCACAGGTCACTATCCACACCTCCCCTCCCAGGAGACTGTGAAGCCCGCCAGTGCCAGGGTCCCATGATCCAAGGACAACTCCCCCAGGAGAACACACGGTGTGCCTGAGGCTGGTGCAAAATAATGTTGGCTTCTGCTGCCGCAGGCTCGCCCCACATTCTCTACACTTCCTTTCCCTGGCCTGAGGGAGCCAGAGCCCCCAAATCAGCTGCTAGTTTAACCCCATCCTGTCTAAGTGAAGAACACACGCACTCAGGTGACCTACATGCAGAGGCGGGTCCAAATCCGAAGCTGAAAGCCAGGAGCTGTGAGAACAAAGAGGAGAAAGGGAAATATCTCCCAGCAGCCTCAGGAGCAGTGGATAAAATCTCCACAATCAATTTGATGTATCTGCATCTGTGGAATAACTGAACAGACAATGAATCATCCCAAAATTGAGGTGGTGGACTTTGAGAGCTACTGTAGACTGGGGGTAGGCTTTCTACAACTAATCTGTTTCTGGTTTTATGTTTACCTTAGCTTAGTATTTAGAGTTTATTATCACTGGTAGATTTGTTTATTGATTTGGTTGCTCTCTTGCTTTTTTTTTTAATATATAGACATATATATATATATATTTTCCTTTTTCTCTTTTTGTGAGTGTGTATGTGTATGCTTCTTTGTGTGATGTTGCCTGTATAGGTTTACTTTTACCATTTGTCCTAGGGTTCTGTCTGTCAGTTTGTTTTTGTTTTTGTTTTGTTTTTCTACTATAGTTTTTAGTGCTTGTTATCATTGGTGGATTTGTTTTTTGGTTTGTTGCTCTCTTCTTTCTTTCTTTCCTTATTACTTTTTAATTTTATTTTTATTTTTAATATTTTTTTTACTTTAATAACCTCCATTTCTTTTCTTTTCTTTTCTTTTCTTTCTTACTTTCTTTCTTTTTTTCTCCATTTTCTACTGAGATGTGTGGCTGACAAGGTCTTGGTGCCCTGGCCAGGTGTCAGGTCTGTGCCGCTGAGGTGGGAGAGCCGAGTTCAGGACATTTGTCCATGAGACACCTCCCAGCTCCATGTAATATCAAGCCGTGAAAGATCTCTGAGAGATCTCTATCTCAACACTGGGACCCAGCTCCACTCAATGACCAGAAAGGTACAGTGCTGGACACACTATGCCAAAAAACTAGCAAGACAGGAACACAGCCCCACACATTAGCAGAGATGCTACCTAAAATTATAATAAGGTCATAGGCACCCCAAAACACAGCACTGGAGGTTGTGTTGCCCACCAGAAAGAAAAGATTCCGCCTCATGCACCAGAACACAGGCACAAGTCCCCTCCACCAGGAAGCCTACACAACCCACTGAACCAACCTTAGCCACTGGGGACAGACACCAAAAACAATGGGAACTACGAACCCCCAACCTGTGAAAAGGAGACCCCAAACACAGTAAGTTAAGCAAAGTGAGAAGACAGAGAAACACACAACAGATGAAGGAGCAAGGTAAAAACCCACCAGACGAAACAAATGAAGAGCAAATAGGCAGTCTACCTGAAAAAGCATTCAGAGTAATGATAGTAAAGAGGTTCCAAAATCTTGGAAATAGAATGGAGAAAATACAAGAAACCTTTAACAAGGACCTAGAAGAACTAAAGAGCAAACAATGATGAACAACACAATAAATGAAATTAAAAATTCTCTAGAAGGAATCAATAGCAGAATAATTGAGGCAGAAGAACGGATATGTGACCCGGAAGATAAAATAGTGGAAATAACTACCACAGAGCAGAATAAAGAAAAAAGAATGAAAAGAATTGAAGACAGTCTAAGAGACCTCTGGGACAACATTAAACATACCAACATTAGAATTATAAGGGTCCCAGAAGAAGAATAAAAAAAGAAAGGGTCTGAGAAAATATCTGAAGAGATTATAGTTGAAAACTTTCCAAATATGGGAAAGGAAATAGTCAATCAAGTCCAGGAAGCACAGAGAGTCCCATACAGGATAAATCCAAGGAGAAACATGACAACACATATATTAATCAAACTATCAAAAATTACATCCAAAGAAAACATATTAAAAGCAGAAAGGGAAAAACAACAAATAACAGACATGGGAATCCCCATAAGTTTAACAGCTGATCTTTCAACAGAAACCCTGCAAGCGGGTGGCAGTACATATTTAAAATGATGAAAGGGAGAAAACTATAACCAAGATTACTCTACCTAACAAGGATCTCATTCAGATTTGATAGAGAATTTAAAACCTTTACAGACAAGCAAAAGCTAAGAGAATTCAGCACCACCAAACCAGTTTTACAACAAATGCTAAAGGAACTTCTCTAGGCCAAAAATACAAGAGAATAAAAAGACTTAGAAAAGCAAAACAATTAAGAAAATGATAATATGAACATACATATCAATAATTACCTTAAATGTAAATGGATTAAATGCTTGAACCAAAAGACATAGACTGGCTGAATGGATACAAAAAAAAAGACCCATATATATGCTGTCTACAAGAGACCCACTTCAGAAATAGGGACACATACAGACTGAAAGGAGGGGATGGAAAAAGATATTCCATGCCAATGAAAATCAAAAGAAATCTGGAGCAGCAATTCTTATATCAGACAAAAGAGTCTTTAAAATAAAGACTATTACAAGAGACACAGAAGGACACTACATAATGATCAAGGGATCAATCCAAGAAGATATAACAATTGTAAATATTTATGCACCCAAAATAGAAGCACCTCAATACATAAGGCAAATTCTAACAGCCATAAAAGGGGAAATCGACAGTAAGACAATCATAGTAGGGGACGTTAACACCCCACTTTCACCAATTGACAGATCATTCAAAATGAAAATAAATAAGGAAACACAAGCTTTAAATGATACATCAAACAAGATGCACTTAGTTGATATTTATAGGACATTCCATCCAAAAACAACAGAATACAGATTCTTCTCAAGTGCTCATGGAACATTCTCCAGGATAGATTATATCTTGGGTCACAAATCAAGCCTTGGTAAATTTAAGAAAATTGAAATCATATCAAGTATCTTTTCTGACCACAATGCTATGAGACTAGATATCAATTACAGAAAAAGTACTGTAGAAAATACAAACATGGAGGTTAAACAATACACTACTATATATCCAAGAGATCACTGAAGAAATCAAAGAGGAAAACAAAAAATACCTGGAAACAAATGACAATGAAAACACGATGACCCAAAACTTATGGGATGCAGCAAAAGCAGGTCTAAGAGGGAAGTTTATAGCAATACAATCCTACCTCAAGAAACAAGAACTATCTCAAATAAACAACCTAAAGTTACAACTAAAGCAATTAGAGAAAGAAGAACAAAAAAAACCCAAAGTTAGCAGAAGGAAAGAAATCATAAAGATCCAATCAGAAATAAATGAAAAAGAAATGAAGGAAACGATAGCAAAGATCAATAAAACTAAAAGCTGGTTCTTTGAGAAGATAAACAAAATTGATAAACCATTAGCCAGACTCATCAAGAAAAAAAGGGAGAAGACTCAAATCAATAGAATTAGAAATGAAAAAGGAGAAGTAACAAATAACACTTCAGAAATACAAAGGATCATGAGAGATTACAACAAGCAACTCTATGCCAATAAAATGGACAACCTGGAAGAAATGGACACATTTTAGAAAAGCACAACCTTCCGAGACTGAACCAGGAAGAAATAGAAAATATAAACACACCAATTAGGATCACTGAAATTGAGACTGATAAAAAATCTTCCAGCAAACAAAAGCCCAGGACCAGACGGCTTCACAGGCAAATTCTATCAAACATTTAGAGAAGAGCTAACACCTATGCTTCTCAAACTCTTCCAAAATATAGCAGAGGGAGGAACACTCCCAAACTCATTCTACGAGGCCACCATCACCCTGATACCAAAACCACAAACAGATGTCACAAAGAAAGAAAACTACAGGCCAATATCACTGATGAACATAGATGCAAAAATCCTCAACAAAATACTGGCAAACAGAATCCAACAGCACTAAAAAGGATCACACACCATGAACAAGTGGGGTTTATCCCAGGAATGCAAGGATTCTTCAATAAACGCAAGTCAATCAATGTGATAAACCATATTAACAAATGGAAGGAGAAAAACCATATGATCATCTCAATAGATGCAGGAAAAACTTTTGACAAAATTCAACACCCATTTATGATAAAAAAAACCTCCAGAGAGTAGGCATAGAGGGAACCTACCTCAAAATAATAAAGGCCATACATGACAAACCCACAGCCAACATCATTCTCAATGGTGAAAAACTCATACCATGTCCTCTAAGATCAGGAACAAGATAAGGTTGCCCACTCTCACCACTATTATTCAACATAGTTTTGCAATTTTTAACCACAGCATCAGAGAACAAAAAGAAACAAAAGGAATCCAAATCGGAAAAGAAGAAGTAAAACAGTTACTGTATGCAGATGACATGATACTATACATAGAGAATCCTAAAGATGCTATCAGAAAACTACTAGAGCTAATCATGAATTTGGTAAAGTAGCAGGATACAAAATTAATGCACAGAAATCTTTTGCCTTTCTATACACTAATGATGAAATATCTGAAAGAGAAATTAAGGAAACACTCCCATTTACCATGCAACAAAAAGAATAAGATACCTAGGAATAAACCTACCTAGGGAGACAAAAGACCTGTATGCAGAAAACCATAAGACACTGATGAAGAAATTAAGGATGATCCAAACAGGTGGAGAGATATACCATATTCTTGGATTGGAAGAATCAACATTGTGAAAATGACTCTACTACCCAAAGCAATCTACAGATTCAATGCAATCCCTATCAAACCACCAATGGAATTTTTCACAGAAGTAGCACAAAAAATTTCACAATTTGTATGGAAACACAAAAGACCCCGAATAGCCAAAGCAATGTTGAGAAAGAAAAACGGAGCTGGAGGAATCAGGCTCCCAGACTTCAGACTATACTACAAAGCTACAGTAATCAAGACAGTGTGGTACTGGCACAAAAACAGAAATAAAGATCAATGGAACAGGATAGGAAGCCCAGAGATAAAACCACACACATATGGTCACCTTATCTTTGATAAAGGAGGCAAGAATATACAATGGAGAAAAGACAACCTCTTCAATAAGTGGTGCTGGGAAAACTGGACAGCTGCATGTAAAAGAATGAAATTAGAACAATTCCTAACACCATACACAAAAATAAACTCAAAATGGATTAAAGACTTAACTGTAAGGCCAGCACTATAAAACTCTTAGAGGAAAACATAGGCAGAACACTCCATGATATAAATCACAGCAAGATCCTTTTGGACCCAACTCCTCCAGAAATGGAAATAAAAACAAAAATAAACAAATGAGACCTAATGAAACTTAAAACCTTTTGCACAGCCTAGGAAACCATAAACAAGCTGAAAAGACAACCCTCAGTATGGGAGAAAATATTTGCAAATGAAGCAACTGACAAAGGATTAATCTCCAAAATTTACAAGCAGCTCATTCAGCTCAGTATCAAAAAAAAAAAAAAAAAAAAAAAACCCAATCCAAAAATGGCAGACCTAAATAGACATTTTTCCAAAGAAGATATACAGATTACCCACAAACACATGAAAGGATGCTCAACATCATTAATCATTAGCGAAATGCAAATCAAAACTACAAGGAGGTATCACCTCACACAAATCAGAATGACCATCATCAAAAAACCTACAAACAATGAATGCTGGAGAGGTTGTGGAGAAAACGGTACCCTCTTGCACTGTTGGTGGGAATGTAAATTGATACAGCCACTACAGAGAACAGTATTGAGGTTCCTTAAAATACTAATAATAGAACTACCAGAAGGATGTGCTCCCATTCCCTCCTGCGAGAACACCGGAATCACAGCTAACTGCTGAAAAATCATCAACAGGAAGACACTGGAACACACCAAAAAAGCTATCCCAAATCCAAAGACAAAGGAGCAACCACAATAAGATGGTAGGAGTGGCACAATCACAATAAAATCAAATTCCATAAGTGGTGGGTAGGTGACTCACAAACTGGAGAACACTTATACCACAGAAGTCCACCCACTGGAGTGAATGTTCTGAGCCACATGTCAGGCTTCCAACCCTGGGGGTCCAGCAACGGGAGGAAGAATTCCTAGAGAATCAGACTTTGAAGACTAGCGGGATTTGATTGCAGGGCTTTCACAGGACTGGGAGAAACAGAGGCTCTACTCTTGGAGGGCACACACAAAGTAGTGTGTGCATCAGGACCCAGGGGAAGGAGCAGTGACCCCATAGGAGACTGAACAAGACCTACCTGCTAGTGTTGGAGGGTCTCCTTCAAAGGTGGGGGGGGTTGCTGTGTCTCACCGTGAGGACAAGAACACTGGCAGCAGAAGTTCTGGGAAGTATTCCATGGCGGGGGCCCTCCCAGAGTCTGCCATTAGCCCCACCAAAGAGCCCGGGTAGGCTCCAGTGTTGGGTCACTTCAGGCCAAACAACCAACCGGGAGGGAAGCAAGCCCCACCCATCAGCAGTCAAGTGGATTAAAGTTTTACTGAGCTCTGCCCACCAGAACAACAGCCAGCTCTACCCACCATCAGTCCCTCCCATCAGGAAACTTGCACAAGCCTCTTAGATAGCTTCATCCACCAGAGGGCAGACAGCAGAAGAAAGAAGAACTACAATCCTGCAGCCTGTGGAATGAAAACCACATTCACATTAAATGAAAAGGCAGAGTACTACGTATCAGATGAAGGAACAAGATAAAACCCCAGAAAAACAACTACATGAAGTGGAGATAGGCAACCTTCCAGAAAAAGAATTCAGAATGATGGTAGTGAACATGATCCAGGACCTCGGAAAAAGAATGGAGGCAAAGATTGAGAAGATGCAAGAAATGTTTAACAAAGACGTAGAAGAATTAAAGAACAAACAAACAGAGATGCACAATACAATAACTGAAATGAAAAACACACTAGAAGGAATCAGTAGCAGAATAACTGAGGCAGAAGAACGGATAAGTGAACTGGAAGACAGAATGGTGGAATTCACTGCTGTGGAACAGAATAAAGAAAAAAGAACGAAAAGAAATGAAGACAGCCTAAGAGACCTCTGGGAAAACATTAAATGCTACAACATTCGCCTTATAGGGGTCCAAGAAGGAGAAGAGAGAGAACGGACTCAAGAAAATATTTGAGGCGATTATAGTTGAAAATTTCCCTAAAATGGGAAAGGAAATAGCCACCCAAGTCCAGGAAGCACAGAGAGTCCCATACAGGGTAAAACCAAGGAGAAACACGCCGAGACACATAGTAATCAAATTGGCAAAAATTAAAGACAAAGAAAAATTATTGAAGGCAGCCACAGAAAAACAACAAATAACATAAAAGGGAACTCCCATAAGGTTAACAGCTGATTTCTCAGCAGAAATTCTACAAACCAGAAGGGAGTGGCATGATATACTTAAAGTGATGAAAGGGAAGAACCTACAACCAAGAGTACACTACCTGGCAAGGATCTCATTCAGATTCGATGGAGAAATCAAAAGCTTTACAGACAAGCAAAACTAAGAGAATTCAGCACCACCAAACCAGCTCTACAACAAATGCTAAAGGAACTTCTCTAAGTGGGAAACACAAGAGAAAAAAAGGACCTACAAAACAAACCCAAAACAATTAAGAAAATGGTAATAAGAACATACATATCAATAATTACGTTAAATGTGAGTAGATTAAATGCTCCAACCAAAAGACACAGGCATGCTGAATGGATACAAAAAAGGACCCATGTATATGCTGTCTACAAGAGACCCTTTTCAGACCTAGGGACACATACAGACTGAAAGGGAGGTGATGGAAAAAGATATTCCATGCAAATGGAAATCAAAATAAAGCTGGAATAACTATAGAATAGACTTTAAAATAAAGAATGTTACAAGAGACAAGGAAGGACACTACATAATGATCAAGGGATCAATCCAAGAAGAAGATATAACAATTATAAATATATATGCACCCAACATAGGAGCACCTCAATACATAAGGCAACTGTTAACAGTTCTAAAATAGGAAATCGACAGTAACACAGTAAAAGTGGGGGACTTCAACACCTCACTTACACCAATGGACAGATCACACAAACAGAAAATTAATAAGGAAACACAAGCTTTAAATGACACAATAGACCAGACAGATATAATTGATATTTATAGGACATTCCATCAAAAAACAGCAGATTACACTTTTTTCTCAAGTGCACATGGAACATTCTCCAGGACAGATCACATCTTGGGTTATACATAAAGCCTCAGTAAATTTAAGAAAACTGAAATCATATCAAGCATCTTTTCTGACCACAACGCTATGATATTAGAAATCAATTACAGGGAAGAAAACGTAAAAAACACAAACACATGGAGGCTAAAAAATATGTTACTAAATAACCAAGAGATCACTGAAGAAATCAAAGAGGAAATTTAAAAAATACCTAGAGACAAATGACAATGAAAACACGAGGTTCCAAAACCTATGGGATGCAGCAAAAGCAGTTCTAAGAGGGACGTTTATAGCTATACAAGCCTACCTCAAGAAACAAGAAAAATCTCAAATAAACAATCTAACCTTACACCTAAAGGAACTAGAGAAAGAAGAACAAACAAAACCCAAAGATAGCAGAAGGAAAGAAATCATAAAGATCAGAGCAGAAATAAATGAAATAGAATCAAAGAAAACAATAGCAAAGATCAATAAAACTAAAAGCTGGTTCTTTGAGAAGGTAAAATTGATAAACCATTAGCCAGACTCATCAAGAAAAAGAAGCAGAGGACTCAAATCAATAAAATAAAAATGAAAAAGGAGAAGTTACAACAGACCCTGCAGAAATACAAAGCATCCTAAGAGACTACTACAATCAACTCTATGCCAATAAAATGGACAACCTGGAAGTAATGGACAAATTCTTAGAAAGTTACAACCTTCCAAGACTGAACCAGGAAGAAATAGAAAATATGAACAGACCAATCACAAGTAATGAAATTGAAACTGTGATTAAAAATCTTTCAACAAATAAAAGTCCAGGACCAGATGGCTTCACAGGTGAATTCTGTCAAACATTTAGAGAAGAGCTAACACCCATCCTTCTCAAACGCTGCCAAAAAATTGTGGATGCAGGAACACTCCCAAACTCATTCTACGAGGCCACCATCACCCTGATACCAAAACCAGACAAAGATACTACAAAAAAAGAAAATTACAGACCAATATCACTGATAAATATAGACGCAAAAATCCTCAACAAAATACTTGCAAACAGGATCCAACAATATATTAAAAGGATCATACGCCATGATCAAGTGGGATTTATCCCAGGAATGCAAGGATTCTTCAATATACACAAATCAATCAATGTGATACACCATAGTAACAAATTGAAGAATAAAAACCATACAATCATCTCAAAGGATGCAGGAACAGCTTTTGACAAAATTCAACACCCATTTATGATAAAAACTCTCCAGAAAGTGGGCATAGAGGGAACCTACCTCAACATAATAAAGTCCATATACCACAAACCCACAGCAAACATCATTCTCAATGGTGAAAAATTGAAAGCATTTCCTCTAAGATCAGGAACAAGACAAGGATGTCCACTCTCACCACTATTATTCAAAATAGTATTGGAAGTCCTAGCCATGGCAATTAGAGAAGAAAAAGAAATAAAAGGAAGAGAATTTGGAAAAGAAGAAGTAAAACTGTTACTGTTTGCAGATGACATGAGACTATACGTAGAGAATCCTAAAGATGCCTCCAGAAAACTCCTAGAGCTAATCAATGAATTTGGTAAAGTTGCATTATACAAAATTAATACACAGAAATCTCTTGCATTCCTATATACTAATGATGAAAAATCTGAAGGTGAAATTAAGGAAATACTCCCAGTTACCATTGCAACAAAAAGAATAAAATACCTGGGAATAAACCTACTTAGGGTGACAAAAGACCTGTATGAGGAAAACTATAAGACACTGATGAAATAAATTAAAGATGATACCAATAGATGGAGAGATATACCATGTTCTTGAATTGGAAGAATCAATATTGTGAAAATGACTATATTACCCAAAAAAATCTACAGATTCAATGCAATCCCTATCAAATTACCAATGGCATTTTTTACAGAACTAGAACAAAAAAATCTTAAAATTTTTATGGAGACACAAAAGGCCCTGATTAGCCAAAGCAGTCTTTAGGGACAAAAGCAGAGATGGAGGAATCAGGTTCCCTGACTTCAGACTATACTACAAAGCTATGGTCATCAAGACTATATGGTACTGGCACAAAAACAGAAATAAAGATTAATGGAACAAGATAGAAAGCCCAGAGATAAACCCACGCACCTATGGTCAACTAGTCTATGACAAAGGAAGCAAGGATATACAATGGAGAAAAGACAGTCTCCTCAATAAATGGTGCTGGGAAAACTGGACAGCTACATGTAAACGAATGAAAGTAGAACACTCCCTAACACCATACACAAAAATAAACTCAAAATGGATTAGAGACCTAAATGTAAGACTGGACACTTTGAAACTCCTAGAGGAAAACATGGGACGAAAACTCTTTGACATAAATCACAGCAAGATCTTTTTTGACCCACCTCCTAGAGTAATGGAAGTAAAAACAAAAATAAACAAATGGGACCTAATGAAACTTAAAATCTTTTGCACAGCAAAGGAAACCATAAACAAGACGAAAAGACAACACTCAGATTCGGAGAAAATATTTGCAAATGAAGCAACAGACAAAGGATTAATCTCCAAAAGATATAAATAGCTCATGCAGCTCAACACTAAAAAACAAACTACCCAATCTAAAAATGGGCAGAAGATCTGAATAGACATTTCTCCAAAGAAGACATCCAGATGGCCAAGAAGCACATGAAAAGCTGCTCAACATCATAATTATTAGAGAAATGCAAATCAAAACTACAATGAGGTATCACTTCACACCAGTTAGAATGGGCATCATCAGAAAATCTACAAACAAACAATGCTGGAGTGGGTGTGGAGAAAAGGGAACCCTCTTGCACTGTTGGTGGGAATGTAAATTGATACAGCCACTATGGAGAACAGTATGGAGGTTCCTTAAAAAACTAAAAATAGAGCTACCGTACGACCCAGCAATCCCACTAATGGGCATGTACTAGGAGAAAACCATAATTCAAAAAGACACATGCACCCCAATGTTCATTTCAGCACTATTTACAATAGCCAGGTCATGGAAGCAACCTAAATGCCCATCGGCAGATGACTGGATAAAGAAGATGTGGTACATATATACAATGGAATATTACTCAGACATAAAAAGGAACGAAATTGTATCATTTTTAGAGATGTGGATGGATCTAGAGACTGTCATAAAGAGTGACGTAAGTCAGAAAGAGAAAAACAAATATCGTATATTATTGCATATATGTGGAACCTGGAAAAATGGTACAGATGAACCGGTTTGCAGGGCAGAAATTGAGACACAGATGTAGAAAACAAACTTATGGACACCAAGGGGGGAAAGTGGCGGGGAGAGGGGGTGGGGGTGTGGTAATTGGGAGATTGGGATTGACATGTACACACTGATGTGTATAAAATGGATGACTAATGGATGACTAATAAGGACCTGCTGTATAAACAAATAAAATAAAATCCAAAAAAAAGAGAAAATTTCTGAAAAGAAAAAAAAAGAAAAAAAAAAGAACTACCATATGACCCAGCAATCCCACTCCTGGGCATATACCTTGAGGAAACCATAATTCAAAAAGAGTCAAGTACCACAATGTTCATTGCAGCTCTATTTACAATAGCCAGGACATGGAAGCAACCTAAGTGTCCATCAATAGACGAATGGATAATGAAGATGTGGCACATATATACAATGGAATATTAACCATAAAAAGAAACGAAACTGTTATTTGTAGTGAGAGTGAGGTGGATGGACCTAGAGTCTGTCATACAGAGTGAAGTAAGTCAGAAAGAGAAAAACCAAATACCGTATGCTAACACATATATATGGAATCTAAAAAAAAAAAAAAAAAAAGTTCTTAAGAACCTAAGGGCAGGACAGGAATAGGAGGGGGAAGGGTAAGCTGGGACGAAGTGAGAGAGTGGCATGGACACATATCCACTAACAAATGTAAATTAGATAGCCAGTGGGAAGCAGCTGCATAGCACAGTAAGATCATCTCGGAGCTTTGTGACCACCTAGAGGGGTGGGATAGCGAGTTTGGGAGGGAGATGCAAGAGAGGGGAGATATGGGGATATTTGTATACATATAGCTGATTCACTTTGTTATATAGCAGAAACTTACACAACATTGTAAAGCAATTATACTCCAATAAAGATGTTAAAAAAAAAAAAGCTGTATGGTATTGGCCTAAAAATAGACATATATACCAATGGAACAGAACTGAGAGCCTAGAAATAAACCTCTGCATGCACAGTTAACTAATATTGTCAAGAAAGACAAGAATATTAAATGGGGAAAGGATAATCTCTTCAATAAATGGTGTAATGGAAACTGGATAATCACATGCAGAACAGTTAAACTGGACCTGTGTTTTACACCACTGACAAATGGTAACTCGAAATGGATTAAAGACTTACACATAAAAAAATGGAAACTGTAAAACTCCTAGAAGAAAACTTAAGGAAAATGTTCCTTGATATGGGTCTTGGAGATGATTTTTTGGATATACACCAAAAGCACAAGACATAGAAACAAAAATAAATACACGAGACAACAAAAAACTAAAAAGCTTCTGCATAGTAAAAGAATCAATGAAATGAAACCTATGAAATGGGAGAAAATACATGCAAATCATATATCTGATAAAGAGCTAATATCTAAAATAAAAAACTCATACAAGTCAACAGAAAAAAAAAATCTTATTTAAAATGGGAAAAGGAACTGAATAGAAATTTTTCCAGAGAAGACATATCAATGGCCAACAGGTACATGAAATGGTGCTTGGCATCATCAGTCATCAGAGAAGTGCACATCAAAACTGTAATGAGATATCACCACACACCTTTAAAATGGGTATCATCAACAACAACAAAAAAAACCACACACACAAAATACAAGGTGACAAGTGTTGGTAAGGATACAGAGAAAAGAAAATCCTTGTGTACTGTTGGTAGGAATTTAAGTTACCAGAGCCACTATGGAAAACAATATGGAGGTTTCTAAAAAAATTAAAAATAGAATTATTTTATGATTTGCAATCTCATTTCTGTGTATATATCCAAAGGTAATGAAAATAGGATCTCAAAGAGTTATATGCACTCTCATGTCCATTTCAACATTATTCACAATAGCCAAGATATGGAAGCAAGTTAAGTGTCCATTAACAGATGATGAGAGAAGATGTGATACACACACACACACACACACACAGGAATTATTCAGTCATGAGAAAAAAAAGAAATACTGATATTTGCAACAACATGGATGAATCTTGAAGGCATTATGCTAAGTGAAATAAGTCAGACATAAGAAAGACAAATGCTATAGGATATCACTTATATGTGGATTCTAGAAAGGCTGAACTCATAGAAACAGAATGTAGAATGTTGGTTACTGGGACTGGTAGCTGGAGGAAGTGGAGAGATATTAGTCAAAGGGTACACACTCCAGCTTAAGATGAATAAGTTCTGGTGATCTAATATACACCATGGTGTTGTATACGTGAAAGTTGCTATGAAAGTAGATCTTAAATGTTTTTACCACAAAAAGAAATGACAACTATGTGATGTGATGGAAGTGTTAGCTAATGCTATGGTGGTAATCATGTTGCAATATATGTGTATCAAATCAACATATTAAATACCTTAAACTTATACAATGTTATATTTCAATTATATCTCAATAAAGCTGGAGAAAAGAGAAAAAGAAACAATAAAAAATTAAACATTTAATAAACAAACAAATAAATAAATTGATGGTCTATTTTAGGCATGTTATTCAGCTTTCTTTCCCTGTCTTTGCCCAATGGTCTCATGGCTATTACAGAGGTATTTGTGATTTTGCATAGGTTCATCTACATGGGCTTCCACTCACCAAGAACAGTATAATTGTAGTTACTGTAGAGTTTCTAACTTGCCCACAGAGAGTGACAATAAGCACTTGTTATTCCTCTGCTTTCTGACTGAAACTGTGGCTTTTTCTTTTGCACAGAATATTCTTCCACTGTTAATGATTGGAAAATATTAATTTGCATCTTTTAACCCTCCTAAGGCTTGGAAAATTAATTTATCTTAAACAATCATAAGTATTTTGAACTTATTAAAATTAAGTAATTTTTAGTAGAAAGAGTGATAGGAACTAATCTTTATCCAAGACTTTATACAACTACAGTAAACAGTTTTCCTGCATAGTAATACAAATAGTAGTATCAAATATTTAGAAGTGTTCCTTCAAAACCCCATGTTTTGGCCAATATTCTATAGAGAACAGAAAGTAAGCAAGACTAGCTGATTTAAAGCTCTTCAGTGTCTAGAGACTGTCTTGCAAACCCTCAGGTATAATATTTATTCCCCTTGCCTATCATGATTTACTCTATAATTTATAACCATACATAAACTGCCAGTTTTAAATCAAAGAGCATTTTTGAGATGGTAACACAATCCTATAGAGGGGTACTAAATCTCTCTCTTAAGCATACTTGAACTTTCCAATACTCCTTGGGGAAGACTCATAAGATGCTGCACCATGGTATGTCAGCTACTTATGAGAAAATATTATGATTTTTGCTAATTGGACCATTAAAAAATAGGTTTTGATAAAATTTGAACTATTCCTTGAATAGGCTTAAGTGTGATAACAAGAATTGAACACTTTTTCATATACCATTTCTGCAGAGCTAAACATAGCAACTCATTCAGCCAGACAATAAACATGTGTTGGGTGGTCAGATATGACTGACTTGTCTGGTCAAGCCAAACTGATATGAGCGATCTAAACACAAAGTAACTAGAAAACTAACAAATTATATATATATATTTGAAATGTCTGGACAAATTCAGTGGCATTGAAGAGTAGAAAGGAAGTTAGAATTATGTTTCTGAGATGAAGCCAATTGAATTTGATGGTGGATAGGTGTGGAATATCAAGGAGAAGAAAGAATTGAGGATGACACCATTGCCTGTGTCATTCTCCTTGAACCGATATGACCTTTGGGATGCTTTCATGGCACACTTTCTTTTTAGTTAGATCAACCTGCCTGGTCAGAATTTAAGCTACTATAATTTGTGGAAGAAGAAGAAAAAGAGTCAGACATCTACAAGCTTCCCCTTATTCCTTTCAACATCAATTTCCTTTTGAAACTTAGGAAACCCATGCTCAGGGTTGAAAAGCAAAGGTGCTGACAAGTATATCTAAATTGAAAATAATTGGATGCTTGTAGGTCAAAGCAGTGAGGCACAGATAGTCAAGTATCTGAACATCAATGGAAAGGCAAGTGGGTCAGAAGATAACCCGTATCTTCTATATCTCTCTATGTCTGTCTTCTAAAGGCTCACTTTGGAATTCATAGTGTTCTCTGGTAACCCAATGAAGTTAAAGCCTCTTATTATAGTATGTTAATAGTGCTGGACAATTCAGCTAAGACCCTTGGAATGGGAAGGAGTCATCTGTAAAGGCTCAGAGAATGAAAATAAACCTGAAACAAACCTTGACAAATCCCCACACTATAAAGTATTTGAAAATATTCCTAAACCACAAGGAGCATAAGGAACTTTTCTAAGCTAATAAGGTGAACAGAATGATTGGACAAGTACAAACCAGTCACTTTGATGTGGTAATTAGATAACAAAATTTTGTATGTAGGTCTCATAGAAGAGGAAAAAAAACTGTTAAATTTCACTGAAAGTTTATTCTCCAAAAGATATTGAAATAAGAGACTCATCCACTTCTTGACACATTTCAATTATTTTAAAATTAACATTATATATATTTTGCCTGTAGTGCAATATTCTGACTTAAGAAGTCCCTCAAGGGATGAATATATTTGATAATAGTCTTCACTTTCATTTCAGCCTTTTGATGGCACTAAAGTCTGGTATGAAACATTAGACCCTGGGCACTGAAAAATGATTCTACCACTTCACCTTAGTAATAAAACAAACTTCTAAAAGAGTTCTGGGAGGCACTACTGTACCATCTGGAGGAAACAAAGCATGGTTTGGAGTCAGTGAACTTGGTAGAAAAACCAAGCTCCGTCACATCCTAGTTATATAAATTCAGAAAGGATATTTAACCTTTCTGAGTATCAATCTCTTCCTTCCTGAAATGGGGATCACAATAGCTATTATGTCATTTACTGTGGTTATTAATTCCAATAACCTATTTAAAGCAATAGTAAATGCACAATATACATTCATGTATTTTTCTCTCCTGCCACCCTTCTTTCTCTTTTTCCATCATAAACAATTTAATATTAGACTCAACTGCAAGTGACAGAAAACCCAAAATAACAGTATCTTAAACTAGACAGTTTATTTTCCTCTTCTGAAAATGTAGGCAAATCCAGGGTTACCATGGTGGTTCTGTGATCACCAAAGCATGACTCAACAGAGCTCTCCAACTCTATCCATCATGATAATATCACAAGGAAAAGGGTGGAGGTGGCTGCATGACTTAAATTCAAGAATACCTGTTAGTGTCTTTACTTTAATCTCACTGGACAGGACTTTTATTAACAAGCCTCTGTGAGGGTTAATTTTATGTCATCTTGATCTGGTCATGGTGTGTCTAGATACTTTGTTAAACATTATTTCTGGGTATGTTTTGAGGGTGCTTCTGAATGAGATTAGCATTTGACCCAGTAGACCGAATAGGCAGATTGTGCTCCCAGTGTGGGTGAGCCTCATCCCATCCATTCAGGGCCTGAATAGAACAAAAAGGCAGAGGAAGGGAGGATTTGCTCTCTCTGTCTTCTTCTGCCCTTAGACTGGGACTAATGCCATTGGCTTATCAGTTCTCGGAACTTAGGACTCAGACTATAACCCTTCCACTGGCTTTCACGGGTCTCCAGCTTGCAAGCATCAGAGCAAGAGACTTCTTAGCTTCCATAATTGTGTGACCCAAAACCTTATAAAAATCTATCTATATCTATATCTCCAATCCATATCTATATCTTTCTATCTATCTATCTATCTAACCTGGGAAATGTAGTTTTTATGTATTTGGTCATATGCTCAACTAGAAATAGAGCTTTTTTAACAGTTTTTTAAAATTATTATAAAAAAATGGAGAACAGATAAGATGGAAAATTCTAAGCATATATACTTCTCTCCCACCTTCCGTATTCACCACCTGAATGGAGTCAAACATTTCAATGGAATTATAACAAATGGTCAATTCAAAGAAAAGCATCATTTATCTCTATAAAACCAAATTATTCCTTCATGCAATGTACTAAATGAAGTGAAAGATTGAATGAATCAGTTGATTTGGCATTGTATAGAATAAGTTCAAATGGAATTGTATACTTTATTAATAATCTAAGGAGTTCATGACTTTCTTTGTGTCTACACTGGCCCTGTCAGCTGAGAAAATAGTGGAGATATCATTATAAATTCATATCTAGAGATAACTTTATAATAATAATAAAAGGCTTTATTTTTAGGAGAATGAGTTGAGATTTTAATAAACAAAACATCACCTTTTCACATATTTCCTCCAAATGAAGAATAAAAGTGAAAGAAAAAGAAAAAGTAAGATGTGTCTTTGTAGTAAGAATCCAATTAACAGATGAAAACCACCAACTAAATCAGTTTTCTGCTTTCATATGGAAGAGAATTGGCTGGATAACTAATTTAACTGTATATAAATGGGCCTGTAAAGAAGTAAAAATAAATTTGGCAGGAATATATTTTACTCAGGGGTTTGGGTATGCGAGTCAGAGGAACAATGTTGGTTTGAAATGAAATTACACTTACCTAAGTGTAAGGATGTAACAGGTTTGCATTTAGCTGGAAACTTTGATATTTCATCTTCTTTGGCATTACAATACCTGACCTTTGACTCTCTGGCTTGGGCTTTACCAGGCTTGGAGTTAGCAGGAGTGGGTTCTAAGCTGGATCTTCCCCCAAGGAACTTGGCCGTGGAGACTTCCCTGTGAAATGATGAAAGAGTAGACGATTTCAAGACAGCTCTTTCTAGCTCTAGGATTTTTTGTCCCTGTGACTTCATGACTTGAATTTCCTGACAATTTACCCACTGTTTGGTGTGGGATAGAAGACTTTTGTCCAAGGTGACAGGGAGTGCTGTGGCATCTCTGCTTGGCGCAATCCTTCTAACATTTGAAAATCTTTTCCTGTCGCATGTGCAGTGTTACTCTGAATTTGCACAATTTCCCACTGCTGCCATTTAAACGATAACAGAAGGTTCAAGTGATTTGCAAACTGTAAGAAAAATGACCTCAGACACCCCCGTCATTTCCAGTGGCTGTAGATATACCCTTAGGCTAAAGCCACAGCAGAGTTTTAAATACTGCAAGATAAATCCAAGCTGACCCACTTCCTCACTCCTGACACTTCCAACAATTAAGGTCCCATCAGCCTCACTCTAGTTGCTGTTCTGTTAGAAATGCCATGTGACCTGTGGAGGGACACCTAAGAATTTCCACTCTCTAAGAAGAAAAATATATTAAAACATAGACTTTAAATTTTGATTATTAATCTTCATTCCTAAATATCTGAAGGGACTCTCCCTTCCAACCATCCCAGAATATAATTAGGATATTTTAAACACACTTACAACAATTGTAAGTAGTTTGATTGTTTCTTTCTTTTTAAAATCTGACTTCCCTACTAGAATTTCATCTTTCTAAGGGCAGGGACCAAGTCTATCTCATTTGACCTTCTTTTCCATGATGCCTAAAACATAAATCATCTGGCCCATATGGGTGCTCAATAAATATATGATGAATGAATGAATCAATCAATCCAAATTCAGAAGGAAGGCCTTATGTAAAGGTAAGAGAAATCTCACAGTTGGGGTTAATAATCTATTTGATCAGTGTTACTGCATCATTCTGACATAGCCATGACCTTCTACCAAGTTGTGCAAATTTCTGCTCATGATTAAGTTCTCTTGTTTAATTTGGTTTCAAAGCATATCATTTCTCTCTCTGTGGTATTATACTTTTTACCGTGCTATAGATTTTCTAAATGCATGCAAATGTAACCAAGATGGCTCATTTTGTTATCAATTTCCCAACTGCTAGCTCCCTAATCATTAACTAATTGTCTCTGTGCTCTATTGACAACTTGGCCACTTTCTTGCTAATTTTTGCTGACACAATGGAGGCCCCCAAGAACTGGGCTAACCTTTGGCTATTCACCAAAGAGCCACAGGTGGAAAAACAATCGATCAGCCTGGCCTCTGTGTTCAGGAAAACCTCATCAGCATTCCAAATGATTTGTCTAATGAGGCATCATTAATTGACAATGGGCAGGAGGATGAAGAACTTCCTTTACTTTGATTACAATTTTTTCTAGAATGGACCGAAGCTTAGAAAAAGCATGTGTGAGAGTGGAATGAACAGTGGACTAAAGACTACATTTTGGGCTAAGGTAAGAAACTGGGGCAGCTTCCTCAAATTTCTGGTCTTACATGAAGTTTATACAGGATGGAAATGTGCGTTTTAAGGAACACACTATAAGTCAACCAGCACAAGTATTTCACCTTTATAGTTTGTGTGGTGGCAGCACAGGATTAGGGATGTGGATGATTGTTTATTTCCTTAAAAAATAGCTGGAGCATGATAGGGCTATAGCTTTGAAGTTACTAGCAAGGCCTCGTATTGGACTTGGATATGATATAGACATTTGGACTAAGCAGCCATTTGTACTTTCACTTATATATCAGCCAGCAGTAATATTTATTCATGCAACCAATATGTATTGAGTACCTGCTACATGCCAGAGGCTGTTCTGGTACACATGGGTATTTGGGCTGCTGATGTATACATCAGTCAACAATAGAGATGAAAAAATGTCTACCCACCAGGAGCTTACCTTCTAATGATGGGAGAGAAACAATAAACAGGAAATGAGTTAAATATATAATGTTACAAGGTTATAAGTACCCTTTATTGAAAAACAGAGTAAAAATCTTAGATAGTATGGTTAGAGGAATGAGGAGCGCAGAGTGGAGGGAGGTGGGTGGCATATTTAAATACAGTAGTTAAGGTAGTTAGGAAGCTTGAAGAAGTTAACCAAACTGGAAAACAAGTACGGTGGGCAGAGGGAACAGGCAGATGGAGACTTTATCCATGAGTGGATATGGCATGTTGGAGGATACTGGGGGAGTCAGTGCAGCTGGTGTTGGGAGGGGCAATGGGGAACTTAGGGAAAGAGATGGGCTGGGGGGGGGTGGCCAGGGGTGAAGGGGTGGGGCAGATCAGAGTCTTTTGGACCAACAGAAATTTGACTTTTTGTGGCAGAGAAATTACAAATCATGATATAGAATTTTAACTGAGTTAATAAAATGATCTAAGATGTGCAAGAATAACTCTGGTTGGGAATAGAGAACGTACAAATCTATGCACAGTTTTAATTATTTAAAAACCAGTGAATTAGATGTGTATTTGCATATTTAATAAGTTTTGTAAATTGGAATTCTTGGTATTCCTCTAATTGCTTGTTTTCTGGGAGGTTGGTGTGGAAAGGCTTTGGGTGGTTTTAAAAGGAGCTCATTGTCTTTCTCAAGTGAACATGCCAAGGGAACCGTAAGAAAGAGGAACTCAAATGGATAAACTACGCTATTTAAAGGAGCTGAATTGTGGGGATCTGGTGTGAAAATGTCATGGATCAGTGGAAGCCATGGAAATAGTGAGCGCCCATTTGGGCTGAGATGACCCTGTTACTGGTTGTCAAAAACAAATAAATAAGTTGGCAACTAATATCCAAACAAAAAATAAACTTAGTGTGCAATCTAGGTTAACAAGAGCTAAACTCGCCATCCTTAACTGCCCAGACAACCAAGGAACTGAAGTGTGGCCATAGCGGAATAACAGTCCTTGGGACTCCACAAAGCTATTTCTCATTTTGCATACCCTTGGAAAATATAAAAGAGAGTAAGGAAGAATATTAAAACTACCATTATTTTTGCTACCTCTCCCCACCCCAAATTTTTACTAACAAATTTTCAGGTTTTTTTCAGAATTTTCATTTATTTTTTTTAATATTTGAGCTCTCTCTCATTCTGAACTCAGGATACAAGTGCCTTGAATGTAATACTTGTTCAAGGATCATTGGTTCAGTGCATATCATGTAGTAGTTTACATCTTACTCTTCCATCATGCTCTCAACAGGTCACTAAAGGTTTTTTATAATGATAACTTTAACTATGCTTACACTGTTCCACTATATGGCAGGCGATATAGAAGAACACAGGCTCTGGAATAAGATGAGTCTGGTTTGAATCCTTGACCAGCCACTATTTACTGGGTATTTTGGGAAAGTCACATAATTTCTCTGAGTTCCATTTCCTCATCTGTAAAATGGGGAAAATATTTATATCTACTTCACAGGGTTTTTAGGAGGTTTGAGATCATGTAGGCCAAAAATCTGGCACATTTGCAAACACCTAAAAATCACTTAATAAATAAATTATAGTTATTGTTACTACATTAACCTCCAGTAATATTTATTGCCTACTGTTTGTTTTTTCCATTTTTTCACTATTAAAATAATTCCACACAAATATCTTTGCCATAAAGTTTGTTCTAATTTATAAAAATTTTTATGATGATTAATCCTTAGAAATGGAATTAGTGGATAAAAGAATATGTGCGTTTTAGAAATTTTAATATATCAGCCAAATTGCTTTTTGTAAAAAAGTTGTATTTGCCTAACTGTACTCCATCTATGTTGAATATTATTATTTTTTTAATTTTTTGGCTGTGCCATGCAGCATGTGGGATCTTAGTTCCCTGGCCAGGGATCAAACCCACACCCCTTGCATTGGAAGTGTAAAGTCTTAACCACTGGACCACCAGGGAAGTCCCAATGTTGAATACTCTTGAATCTAAATGTTTGCTAATGTGTTAGGTAAAACAAACAAACAACAAATAAGCTGTTATCTTATAGTGGCTTTAGTATATATTTATTTCCTTCATTAATGGTACCAAGCAATTTTTGTTTTTATTAGCCACCTCTGTGAGTTACCTTTTCATGTTCTTGGCCCTTCATTTTATGGTATGGTGTGGGGGAGAGGGTTACCATTGTTTGTTTGTTTGTTTTTTTAATTTTTATATTTTATTTATTTATTTTTTGGTTGTGTTGGGTCTTCATTTCTGTGCGAGGGCTTCCTCTAGTTGCGGCAAGTGGGGGCCACTCTTCATCCCGGTGCGTGGGCCTCTTCACCATCGCGGCCTCTCTTGTTGCGGAGCACAGGCTCCAGACACGCAGGCTCAGTAGTTGTGGCTCACGGGTCTAGTTGCTCTGTGGCACGTGGGATCCTCCCAGACCAGGGCTCAAACTCGTGTCCCCTGCATTAGCAGGCAGATTCTCAACCACTGCGCCACCAGGAAAGCCCCTATCATTGTTTTTTATCCTATTAATTTGTATGAGCTTTCCACATGTAAATGGAATTTGGAATTATTTTTTAAAAGAATTTTTTTTTAAACATCTGATTATATTTGATTTAACATACAAAACAATCTTAGTTAATTTTTTTTTTTTTTTTTTTGAGATACCTCAGGGGCCCTGTAAAGCATACCAAAGTTAACTGGAAATCAAAAGAACTTTAAAATTTGATATTTGGGAAGTTTGTCAAAAAATTTTAAAACACTTGGTCAGATAAGATCATAGGTCATTTTAAGACAATACTTACTCCTTAACTAAAGTTAAAAGAGATCTCAAAAGCAAATACAGATCACTTAAAGGCAGAGAAATTTATACAACCTGTTATCAAAAGCAGCATTTCAAGAAAACTTTGGCGGGAGAACCAAATCCAGTCTTGTCCTAGCCCATTCCCAACAAAATCCATTTACCTAACAAGATTTAATCCAATCTTAGAAAATCCTGATCATGCACAACTCCTTTTTTTAGTATTTTTTTTTAAATCCTCACACCTTCTTTTACTGAAAACATACATTTTACTTTCCTTAAAAGGTTTTTTTTCACATCGAGTTACTTTTTTTGTTGACAAATTTGCAATAGATATAATAAGGTCTTATTTGACTTCTAGTAAACCTAGAAGTATTATATTTAACACTGATGACTCTAAAGAAACATCTATATTAATCAAACCAACAAGGTTAAGCCACCTTCAATACAAGATATTAATTTAATGTTGAATATTTCCTAGGTCACATGAACCGGAAAATCATTCTGGCCAGTTTTATATTCCTTAGTATTTATGTAAGTGTTTAATTTTTTAAAGTCAATTAAGTAGAGCTCTTTCACAAATTAATTTTGGTAATACCATACATCTACAACACACATTGATACATTTGAACACACAAAAAAACACAGGGATCTCACAGTTTTCATTTCAAAAATTCAGCCCTGAGTCCGGTACAACAATGTAAAACCTATCAGTTACAAGGGGCTGGGTTCAAGTTGGGATTCTGGCAGAGGGAACAAATCAAGGTCTAGATGACTAAACCCTTTTTACTAATGTTTACAGTGTTTATCCTTGACAAGTCAAGTTTTAAATTACTTTACCCCCTTTTTTAAAATTTCCATTTTAAAAAGATGGTGGAGATAAGTTCCTCCTAGGATGACTTTGTTTCCTTGAGGCCAGAAAAACATTTCTTTTTCTTCTTTTTTTTTTCCTCAAAGAATTGGGTGGCCACCTCAATGATACCAAAGGACTGGTATACCCATTCATCTATGTTGTAAGGTTTTACTTTCCCTCATTTTGCTTAAGTAAGAAGGTTTCCCCCCAAATTCCTACCCGGCTCTGAATATCAGCTATGGTTACTTCAGTTAGATCAGTGGCCTCCCATTTTGGTGATCTGTTTACAAACACTTTTGAGGATCTTCCTTAGGTTTAAGAAATTTGCACCTTAGATTTAGACACTCTATAATCCTTTTAAACTTAATAATCACCAGCTGGATATCTTTGGCCAAGCCCAGAACCTTGATATTTTATACTCCAGCGTCTAGTAAGGCTTTTATTTCAGCTCCAGGTTCAATCTGTTCCTTTCCACTTTCTGTTGGAATCATTTGGTGATGTGGGTGGTTCTCTTGCCCCTCAATAAACAGAGTGGCCCCTAGCTTAGTTAATAAATCTCTTCCCATTAAAGGGATGGGACAATCAGGCACAAAGAGAAAGGAATGTAAAAACAGCTGGTCATTGATGTTGCAAAAAAGGGGTTATGTTTCAAAACACGACATCTATATTTAAGGCATTTTATGGCAGATGATTTTACTTTCTACTATTGTTAAATGAAGGTGAATTACCTTTTCTTCTCTCTTTGGCGACTTGGCTTGTTAAGGAGTTTTAAAGTTTAGCTCTCAACATTGTCTTTAAATTATATTTATGTCTTCCATTGATGCAATTAATATAGATATAAAGTTATACAGCAGGTCTAAGTGTCACAAGAGTGGTACTAATACAGCAGATCAGATATTATAACATACCAACATTGTGACAAAAAATATTACTGGGGAGAAGGACACACATGGTTTGGCCATGTGAGGCCCATGCTCGAGGGATCGCCCCTTAATAATCCTTCCATGACTTTGGAAACTATTATTTTTTTTCTGTTTTATTGCATACTCTGCACTATTCATCTGATTTAAAGAATTTTTGTGATGTGTATAAAATTGATGACTGATTAAAAAAAATAATTTTTGTGATATGAAACTGCAACCAAATTTACATGAAATAATTAAAAATTTTACGATGCTATGGGATTTAGTATTACATTTGAGGAAATAAACCAAAAGTCAAGATTCACTGTATAGATTTACTTCTATTCCTGCCCCAGTCCCTTCCTTTCCCAAGTGAATCTGCACTTGTGCTATCACCTTATGATTCCCAAGCTTTGGTTAACTCTCAGTTGTAGGGATGAAAAAACAAGTTGTGACTGCCCCCCAGTAAGGTAAAATCCCCTGAGTTGTCAGAATTTCCAGCCCCCACTTTAAAGAGAGAAATGGTCTGATGGTCATTCCTTGAGGTGTCATGGTGGCCTGGGTGGAGGCTCCCTGACCTACTTGACTCATCAGTGGTGCCAGATATGTGAGAAGTGGGCTAATCCCAGATGCAGCTCCATAACAATTCACTTAGATCCAGGTAATGTGCAAGAGATAATTTTATTCTGAATTTATTTTAATCATTATTTTTACCTTGGCTGAGTTATTCAGTATTCCTACTTAGAAAACACGGAGAATAGGAGTAACACTGAAATGGTTTTGTGAAGAGTAAATGAGAAAATGTATGCAAAGTACCACGAAGAGTGACCAGCGTATGTAATAATTTGCTCAGCATCATTGTCATAATTTTATGATCATTAATGTTATTGTTATAGTAACTATAATTTTGTGTTAAATGTGATTTCTTTTCTCACCATCCTGCTTTTCTAGTTGCTCGAAGATTTGGATTCAGTTAATCCAAACAATCAATAAGGGAAGACTAGTTAGTCTGTGAAATTGTTCTTTTCCTAACCTATGCTGTCTTTTTGGTAGCCCCAGCACAGACTTATTGAAATTTAACATTATTAAGTGCCTGAACTTGAAAGATAATTTAGTTTATACCTGAGAAAGAGTGTGTGTGAATAGCTACTATAAATGTTGTGGTTATAAACATTAAGTAACTGGAATTCAGATCCATTATCTGGATATTGTCCAGTCAAGAGTAGGTATACTTAATTCAATAGAGAGAAAAAAAACAAGAATGGATCTACCAAATAATGCAATATTCTGAAATTCAAGGTTAACAAAAACTACCAAAGAGAATGACAGAAAAATTGTTGACATAATATTATTGCTGATTGTTTTACATGGAAATTGAATCTATGTCTTCGCAACCTCTTTCAGCACAGATTCCTCATTGGGGTTTGGCATGTTGACAAAGGGTTATATTAGTTTTTATTATTAATTTACTGTTAAGAATGCAAATAAGTTTCTGATCCTTATATGCCAACCCTATGTAAATGATATTTTCTTTCCCTTTATTGTTATTTATCATTTTGCCAAAAAAATTAATTTTTACCTCTCCTCGGACAATTTATTTTCTAATAGCCAGATAACCCTCAGTCACGGTCATGATGATTTAGTTTTAAAATGTTTACAATGCAGTATCTTGACCAAAACATTGAAAAGGGACTTCCTCTGTAGTCCCCTTTGTCGCTGTGCTGAGATGACATCTATTTGGTTCTATCCCTGGGTTACCATGGAAATAATTTATTATTGTTGTCAAAGATGGACGATCCACGTACATTTTAAATAAGGGTAATGTAGAAACTTTTCATATAAAAAGACTAGTTCTGTCATGGTCTCTGAGAATCTAGCTCTGTGAAGCTGTTCATGACATTGAAGTTCAATTATGGGTACCATTAGCATGAAATTCTGTAAATATTTTCAAGAATATTTTAAAATATAATCCATCTTTTTGAAACCCCCTGCTTTTCTATTGCTTTTCTAACCAACTTAATATGGCAAAAACTAGGAAAAGATTGCACATATTTTTGTCTTATGTTCATTATACACTATGGATCAGACCATAACTAAACACACACTCACATATGCATTTAAATTAGGTAATCAGTTGATTTCTCTTTTGAATAATATCTGCTTAGTAAAATATTACTAGGCAGAATGCAACCAGTTACCTTTCAAATGGACCAACAAATGCTTATTTGTTGTATGGTCCCCCCAACAGTATATATATATATCCATCTGTGATCATAAATTTTTTAGGTGTGTTTGGTAACTTTAATTTCCTTTTGTGTGACCTTTGGGGTCATTGAAATTGCTTCTCAGATATGCAGAATGCCAATAAATTGGCATGTGTGGCAAAACTTAATGCACATGGCAAGGAAGAATTTCCTGGCTATGCAGCTTTCCTGATTAAATGGTGGAGGCCAAATATTGCACAGGCTCTTACCAAGAGGATTTTATGCTTACTAATAAAGTTGTTCTCTTCTGCAGTAAAAAGCAGGCAAAAGAATTTGCTACTGATGATCTTCTAAGCCCTCCCCATAATTAATATAAACTGAATTTTAAAACATCACTTCCTTGGAAAGCTGGTAACACAGTAGGGTGACCGATTCGACCCTGTTTGCCAGGACTGTGCTGTTTCTAAAACTGAGAATTTCGTATCCTAGGAACCCCTCAATTCTGGTAAACTAAGGTGGTTGGCCACCCTGTAGCATAGTTGAAAATTTTATTATTTACCTTTATGTCAATCTATCTATTATCTAATCTTTAATGTGTGTAGTATGATTGCCTCAATACTTGTGTTTATTATTATTTTTTTAATGATGGCATGTGACACCACAGTTCACACTGTGATTCAATCAGGACTGCTTATTTGGAAAGAGACTTTGAATTTAGTTTTCCTCCTTTCAGAGTTCTGGGCAGGCAGTGGGGGTGACCAGCATAGAGAAGCAGCACACTGTGCGGGGTACATGTGACCTGAAGTTGGCCTGCCATTCTTCTGCCCCTGGAACCCTGTAGGTGGAGCCCTGTGCTAGTTCCTAGGGTTTCTCCACACAGACTGACTTCCTTTGGGTTGATGATGATTGATTATGGTGCTTTCTTCATTATTTTAAACCTAATCAGTGCTTGGAGTAATTTGAGTAATGATTGCTCATTATTGGCAATTGTGAAGTTTAAGTCTTTCTATATTTTTCTCCACAAGGCAGCCAGTCAGGAAATACTAGGAAGCATCCTGGTTCACACACATTTTTAAGGAGAGAGTGGGAATAAATGATTCACAAAGCTCAGTGATAGACAGGAAGCCATAGAGGTTTTGCAGAAATTATATTACATATTTTCTTGGCAGGAAACAGTGACAGTTCCCACTAGATCAAACGTGACAATCAAAGAGACAGTTCTTGCTGGATTTGAAAGCCATTCAGCCTTTTACTGAAACTCCCACGTTCAATAAATCATGCTATTTCATATAATATTGTTATACCACTCTGTCTTATAAATGAAGATGTATGATTCTCCAACCAATCTGCTATTGTTAAAAAAAGATAATTAATGATGCTAGCTTATAAACTAATGCTGATTTACATTACAACTTATTAGAAGGTCCATTTTTAAGGTGCTTTCTCCACTCTCCTCAGGTAAATCAAGTTTAAAAGTAAGTTTGCTTGTACTGGTTGATTGATTTACAGCCTTAACATTGGTTACGCAAGAGGGAGACATTTTAGACTGTTCAGCAAATAAATAATTAGCAAAGTCATTAGATACCTGAGGATATTATATGTAGTGGGTTTATTAAATTATGTTCCAATAATGCTTGAAGAGCCACAAATTCACAAAAGAAACAAAACTTTCAGAGACTACATTCATGATTTAAAATGGCAGATGACGTTGCCTGTTTGTTTTGAAATTGTATGTGGATGATGAAGCTAATCTTGTGACATTGTAAAGGCATTTATAGTTTTAGACCACCATAAACAAAGTTATTATCCATTAGAAATGTTTTCAATTTGATTCTTACATTTAAAGAATTTCTGTTTTTATGTTCAGAATCTAAGAAAAGTTTCAAAAATCCTTTAAAGATATAAAGCATATATATATATATATATTTATTTTTATTTAGCAAGAACAGTTAACATGAGATCTCCCCTCTTAACAATTTTTAAGTGTACAATACATTACTGCTGACTATAATACAATGCTGTACAGCAGACCTCTAGAGCTTATTCATCTTGCTTAACTGAAGCTTTATGCCTGTTGGATAGGATATTCATAAAGATGTCAGTTCCTCATAAGTTAAGTTGGAAATTTAATCCTATTTCAATTAAAAATATCACATTTTTTTCCAATGACAGATTTGTTGTAAATTTTATTTAAAGACTAAACAAACAACAAAAAAATGGAAAGGAGGAAGCTTTCCTAGGCATCAAAGCATATTATACACACTTTATATTAAAGCAATATGGAATTGTTATACTAATAGGCAACCAAAGTAAGATAATAGACAATTCAAACAGAAAGCTAATTGTATATGGAAATTTATTGCACAATAAACTGTGACATCAAAATTAAATAGGAAAGAAATGAATTTTATCTAAAAGATGTCTTGGGATGTCTGGATAGCCTTTAGGATTAGATCTATTCCTCAGAACTTGTGACAGGATAAATTCTACATGAATGATGTACTTGAGGAAAACATGGTTGAATGACTTTATAACATGGATGATGGGGAAATTTTCATAGCTATGACTTTAAATCTAGAACTGATGAAGAAAAAGATTAGTATATACATTCATATTATTTGCATAGTATATAAAAATATATATTATATAATAATATGTAATACATTATTATATAATACCATTGTTATATATTATTGTATATTATATAATACTATTAAATATTATATTTTATTATGATTATATTATGTATAATAGATAATAATATATAATGTAAATTCAGTTTCATCAAAATATAATAGTAAAATTTTTAGCGTTTGTCATTTTCTAAGTTATTGGCTTCTCTTACTAAACCCAAATGCATGCTGTCCATGGATTACAGATCAAAGAACTACATTCTGTCAATGGTTGGAGACTATTATCTTGGATTTAAAATAAAATTTTGTTAAAACTATGGATTTTAGGGCTTCTCTGGTGGCGCAGTGGTTGAGAATCTGCCTACCAATGCAGGGGACACGGGTTCGAGCCCTGGTCTGGGAGGATCCCACATGCCGCGGAGCAACTGGGCCCGTGAGCCACAATTACTGAGCCTGCGCGTCTGGAGCCTGTGCTCCGCAACAAGAGAGGCCGCGATAGTGAGAGGCCCGCGCACCGTGATGGAGAGTGGCCCCCGCTTGCCACAACTAGAGAAAGCCCTCGCACAGAAACGAAGGCCCAACACAGCCAAAAATAAATAAATAAATTAATTAAAAAAAAAAAAAACACTATGGATTTTAAAAACTATAAGTCAAATGTTTAAAATAGAAAGAAAAATATGTAATGGGCTTTAAGGGTATTTTTATTACTTGTTTATACTTTTATGAAAATAATGTAGGCAAATATAGATCAAAATTATTCACAGAGCAGTTACATATTAAACTTTGAGAATAAACTTACAATTAAAGTTTCAGTGTATTTTATATTGAAACTATACTTGTTATCAAATGTCCAACAATAAATGAATGGCTCCACAAATTCTTTAATGAACTTATTTTCACCTTTTAAAAATAATTTTAAAAACTTATTGTCCATCAGTGGATGAATGGTTAAAGAAGTTGTGAGATTTATAAATATATATGTATATGTATATATATATATATAACTCAGCCATGTAAAAGAGAAAATCCTACCATTTGCAACAACATGGATGGGCCTTGAAGGCATTACGCTGAGTGAAATGTCAACCAGAGAAAGACAAATACTGTACGATCTCATTTATATGTGGAATCTCCAAAAACAAAAACAAAACCACCAAACTTATAGAAAAAGAGATCAGATTTGTGGTTACCAGAGGCAGGGGATGAGGGGAGTGTGGATCAGATGAAGGCAGTCAAAAGGTACAAACTTCCATTCGTAAGATAAATGAGTACTAGGGGTGTAATATACATGGTGACCATAGGTAACACTGCTATATGATATATACAGAACTTGTTAAGAGAGTAGATCCTAAGAGTTCTCATCACAGAGATAATTTTTTTTCTTTTCTTTTTATTCTATTTGTGTGAGTTGGAGGATGTTAACTAAACCTATTGTGATAATCACTTCACAATATATATAAATCAAACAATTATGCTGAGGATCTTAAACTTATACAGTTTAACTTTAAGGATGTATGCCAATTATTTCTCAATAAAGCTGGAAAACAATATAGCAACCATGTTGCCACAGTAAATGTTTACAGTGTGACACTAAGTGAAAAAAAAGCAAAATATGATATAGGCAATGTAATTATAATTATATAAATTTACATGTATATTAATAAAGACTAAGAGAGTATATAAAAGGAAAACAAAATTTTCCACTGTTTGGTAAATTGTAGGTACTTTGTGTGTCTCCTTTCTCCAAACTTGATTTAGTATTTGCTGTAGACTAAATGTTTATGTCCCCCCAAATTAATTTTGAAACATAATCTCCAGCATGTTGGCATTAGGAGATGGGGGCCTTTGAGAGATGATTAGGTCATGGGGGTAGAGACCTCATGAATGGGATTAGTGCCCTTATAAAAGAGACCCCAGAGAGCTCTCTCTTCCATCTCTCCATGTGATGACACAGTGCCAAGACACCATCTATGAATCAGAGCGGGCCCTCACAAGGCACTGAAATTGCCAGCTCCTTGATCTTGGACTTCTCAGCCATCAAACTGTGAGAAATAAATTACTGTTGTTTATAAGCTATCCAGTCTATGGTAATTGTGTTACAGCAGTCCGAACAGACTAAGGCAGTGTAATATAATTTTAATCCAATAAATGACATTGAATATAAAATTACTGGTATATAGCAGCACTCAAGGAACACTGGTTTCTTTCAACTTTTAAAAGCTTGGAAATATAAACTCAAGTCTGATGACGATAAGCACTGCATTTGACTCCTCCTGGAGCAGTTTAATGGCTCTATGATCTTGGGTATGTTTTCTAAACTCCCTAATCCTCAGTTTCCTAAACCATGGAATGAGGCTAGTAATAGTATCTACTTCGGATACTAGTTATACTAGTATACTAGTATACTAGATACTAATATATACTAGTATCTATTGTGAGGATTAGATGAGATAAGGTAACTAGAAGGGTGCAAAGCACACAGTTAGTGCTCAATAAATGTTATCTAAGAACAATAATAATAAAGGTAGTGGTAATAATGAGAGTGGAAAAGATTTTAAAAATGCAATAGCACCCTGTGCTTGGAATTAAATAGGGATTAGTGATATTGTAATCATAATTTCCCTCAAAGTTTAATACTTAT
Source organism: Eubalaena glacialis (assembly GCF_028564815.1). Classification (NCBI taxonomy): domain Eukaryota; kingdom Metazoa; phylum Chordata; class Mammalia; order Artiodactyla; family Balaenidae; genus Eubalaena; species Eubalaena glacialis. Next base: position 49,096,569 of record NC_083717.1, on the reverse strand, counting down.
ATTTTGTTTAGGAAGAATCATCTGGTGGTTCCAGTTCAAATATAACGTATCACATCTTGCCAGCCTGGGAAAAGATCAAAATTCAAAATTCGAAGTTCCGTTTCTACTGAATGCATATTGCTTTTGTATCATAGTAAAGTCAAAAAATTGTTAAGTAGAACCATTGTAAATCAAGGATTGTCTATAGAGTAATAGAACCCTAGAAGACAAAGTGATATAAGTGACTCTGTAGTGTCACCCTCCCATTTTACAGATGAGGACAATGAGCTCCAGAGATGTTTCATAAAGTCCCAGCTCATACAAGTAGCTCTGGTTTATGACATCTGGTCTGGCATTTTTCCCACAACACCAGATTGTGTTGTACTGTAGAAAGGCAACATAAACTTATTGTGATTGAGATCTTGACCATGAACCCAGAAAGATAAGCAGCAGCCCAAGTTTCCCAGTGGAATTACGTTTTGTGATTTGTAATGAATTTTAATGAAATTCTGTGCAAGTTATAGACCAAAATACTTCAATATTAAAAAGTGGCTACCTGCTATGTTCAGAAAAAAAGTCTTTATACCTAAGATTAGTAGATGTGCTCTGTGTCATCTAAAATGATTTCATAATTTTTTATGGCGGTTGAACAATGCAAAAAGCATTTGCATCTTCACTATGTTAGCATTATTTCAATCTCCAGCACAGCCCTGGCCCGGTGGTTTTATCATTCCCACTTGTGCTTCAAGAAACTAACACACATAAGGTCTAACATTGAGTTCCTGAGCCCTCAATTTTTGGAAGCTCAGAGCTCTCTTGTCTTTACAGGCTAAGAAAAACTATTTAAAGCCACAGAAATGATTAATTGCTTTTGTCATCATCAGTTTACTATGATTATTCCTGAAAGAAAGAGGGAAGAGTAAATGCCACTAAGTAAAGGATTCCTCCTGCAAATGAGCATCCTGATGTGACAACTGAAATTTAAAAAGCAAGTAATTCCAACAATCGTGACTATAGGTTTCACTGAGCACTGTCACCTGTAAGAGTATTTCAGGTGAGAGAAGATACTTCTTACTCAAAGAGCAGAATTCATATCCATTTCTCCCTCCAACTTAAAAAAAGAAAAAGCAGCCTTTTCTAAGCATTATTCAATATAAACATTTCACCACTATAAAGTCATCCTAAAGGTGGAAAGCTCTTTGAACTCAGCAGCCATGTTGGTTCATTAAGGGAGGGACCTGTGTGAGAATGTGGGCATTTCTGGGCAAGCAGAGGACAGTGGAGAGAAGACTGGGTCCTAGTCATCTGAGTCCTGAATCAAGCCTTATCACTCTCATTCCTCATTTTGCTTTGTTTTGTTTTTCCTTAGGCAGGGACGTGGGGCACCTAAGTCAATGTCAGTTAGTGATGGCTTTTCTGATATTAGTAAGAAAAGAATTCTAATAGAAATGTGCATAGGAAACACACTGTAAGGTAATATACCAGCCTGAGCCCCAAAGTTACTTAGGATGATATTTTTCTATTTTTCCTTAGCTATTCAATTTCTTACTGTAAGCATGAATATCTTATTATAATTTTTAATGTATTTAATGATATTATTTATCACTATAATTAATGATGGTATAATTATTAAACTTAATTTATCAGAGACATCAAAGTCCTTTAAAGTCACAACCTTGGGACCTTTGTTTCTGAAGCCTGGACCAGGGTTCCAGGATTACCTGATGAGCCCTTCTCCAGTTTTCAGGTCTGATCTACACCAACAGAGATTATAATATCATTCCATTGGGGAGAGGGAAAACCTTTGATTCAACCTAAAGTTAGTTTAAATTAAACTTCTTTTCCCTTAAAACTAGTATTTCCACTTTCTCTCCATAACTACTTCTCTTTTTTCCTCTACTTCCATAAAATATAGAAAATGTTACACAAACAACTAACAAATAGTAACTCATGTGTCATGACTTTGAAAATTAATTGATTAATGCTAAATAAATACATGTGCTGAATACAACATGACTTAGTTACAATATTTCCATTGCCAGCATGCATATCCCAGGGAATTTGAATATCCTCTCCTCCCCTTCCTTTCTCATCCCCACCCAACATGTAAACAAACAAGCAAATAAATAACCTGCACAGAAGTCAAGTTTTGACTTCTGCTTTAAACAAATTAAAGCTTCAAACTATTTGACATTTGTCTATCTCCCATCTTGATAAGGATAAACTGTGGAAAGGGAGCTTTTTACTGCAGGATTTGACTATCGTGATTCAAGCCATTTCTACCACTATCTTTATCAGCTTCAGCCGAAATTAGCTATTAGCTTCTGCTCGCTCTCAAGGCAATCAGCCTTTGAGAATGACACAATATTACGCAGTATGTTATAAAATTCTACACTAAAACTAGTTTGGGGTGATATCAAAATGGCAACAAAACTCTACAATGTTCAAAAATTGTTCAGATTAGTAAAACTGCTATCCAGTCTACTTTCCCTTGTTGATTGACTTAGAGATCAAGTTTAAGCCTGGAAACACTCAAGAAACTACAAGGCACACAGGCTGCCTCCCCACCCTGAGAGAACTGAAGCATTTTTGCAAACTATTTCCAAATGGTGTACTTCAGTTACCCCTGCTTAAAATACAACCTACTTTAGCAGGTGGAAGTGGTTTAGCACCGCATACCTTCTCTGTCAAGCGTCAGAAACATGATTTTGAATCACAAGTGCCACAAAACACAGTAAACGTCACCAATTAGGGATTAAAATAGCACATTCAGCAGATGTCTAAGTGTTTGTCCAACAAGGACCCAGCACTTTACCTGAGATGAAACTTCAATGTAATCTCATCATTCTGGCCAAATGAAATGTGTCCCAGCCCCAAAAGAATGAGTATTCAGGTTCTGTGGATTTCTGCCCCTGTTCTAAGAGTATTGCTCATCCCAAATTTGCCAAGTTGTAAGATTATTTATGTGGGACACCTATGAATAAAAATAATCTCTCTGGACTACCCATATGAGAACTTCTAAAAGATGGGCTCAGGAATCAGTATCTTTTCCAATGGTCTCAGAAGACACATTTGGAAACACTGCCCCCCGCCCCCAAAACTCAACACATAATTTTCCAAGGATTCCTAACTAGAAGATACAGAATGACTGTAATTCTTATCTAATCCTAGTAAGAAGAAATGCTTTTTAAATTGTAGGAAAAAAAAAAAGAAGGTTAAGGTGAGAAGGAATGCCTTTAACCTTATATTAAAAACCAAAACATGGCATCTTTTTAAATGGGTAACCTAATCATTCTAATGTGAACATTTTACATAATAAGTGTCAGATCTTGAAGCTCTAAGCTCATCAAACACAATGATAGATTTATCATAAAAAGAAAATAATTGATTTGAAGTGCAAAAGTGCAGCAGATCCTATGTCTTACCACCTGCCTTCAAAACCTGGCAAAAACAAAAATAAGGACAAAACCAAAACATCAAACATTGCTAAATTTAAAAAAAAATCACAGGTATAGAAAAAATGCAACAAGTGGAAAAACTTACCCTTGACCGTCTCAGAAAACAGGGAAAATAAGACTTTAGAGTACAAATGCATCAAGAAATGTAAAATGTATTCCTATTATATCACAACAATAGATCTCAGAAATGAAAAAATGAGCACTGAAATAAACACAACAATCTCAGATTATTTTGTAGTTAAAAGATAGAAGTGAACTAATTCTTATCAAAAGCAGCAAACAAAGGTTTAAAAGATGGAAAATACAAAACAAATTAGGATTTAATGAGGATAGTTCTAGTATTTCTGACTTCCATATAATAGGAATTGCAGAAAGAGAACCTACAGAGAATTAAAGTTAGGGAATGGTAAGATAATGATAGAAAAATTGACCCAGAACAGAAGCAATACATGAATCTCCAGTTTGAAAAAGGGCATTGAGTGCCAAGCTAAATGAATAAGCAATTCCTTTCCAAACAAACAAAAACTCATGCACTTAAATACATTTGGTGAAATTTTAGAGTACCAATTAAAAGAAAAAAGCTAAAAGTTTCAAAAAGGCAAAAGCACATAAAACATCTTAGAATGCAAAAGAATTTGCTTGACATCAAACTTTAATCAGATCACTAAATACAAGAAGGGAATGGATAAATATCTTCAAAGTCCACAAGGAATATAATTTGGAGCTTATTATTTTAAATCCTGATAAATTATTTCTCAAATATGAGGGCAAAGTAAAATGAAACAATACCAGGAAAACATGTATCTATAAGTAATATTCATAGATCCTCTTTGAAGAAACAGTAGAAGATATACTCAATAAGAACATAAATGGAGCTCAAAAGAAGATGTGATATATAGGAAGCAATGGATATTAAAGAAATCTAAGTGTAAATAAATAGTAATTGTTGAAGAAATAATAATGTCCTAGAACTAAAAAGAGAACATCAAGAGGATAGGTGGGTAGAAATAAAAATCTAGCATTTAAATTTGGGCCAAGAGTCTTGATTGATTCAGGGAGAAGATTTGGCTAGATTAACTCTAAAATTTGTGTAAAAATATATTTGTTTCTTAATTTTCTCTGTAGTTACTAAAATAGAGATAAAATATTTCAAAATCAGTACTCATAAAATGAGTGAATAGGCTAAATTCACCTACTTGGAGGGAGAGATTAAAACTGGGTAATGAAATAAAATCCAACTATACACCAACTATACACAGCCTAGGAATAGCAATACTTACCTCATAAAAAATTAGAATTTAAGATTTTGAAAGGGTGAAAGGGTAATATTTTGAAATTGGTAAAAAGAAATATACACCAAGAAAAATTAGATCCTGATCAACAAAAAGGAGAAAGAAGGGAGTCTAAAGCCCATTCGTGAAAAAAATATTCAATTCTAAATAATTATTGGATTAAAGACAATATCTAAAACATAATTCAGAATTGCTTTAGGAACAAATGAAATCACTACTTGACACAAGTCTTTGGAATTAGGCCAAAGTGGTACTCAGAGGAAAAGTTATAATCTTTTATGTGTTTTTCACAGAAAGATCAAAATTAGATGAATACCATATAACAATGAAAATGAATGAAAACTACACATATGGATGAATCTCACAAACACAATGTTGAGAGGAAAAAGCCAGACACATAAGACTACATATACTATGGTTCCATTTATGTCAAGAAGTAAACCCAAAAAAAGAAAACATCAAAAGTAATCTAAGCTGTTAGAAGTCAGAATACTGATTGCACTCTGGTGTGTTTGTGTATTGGGGAGAGGGTTATTAGTGACTGGAAGAGGGAAGGGTAACATCTTATTTCTCCATCTGTGGGTTGGTTGTATAGACATGTTCAGTTTTAAAGCAAGATCAGGCTGTGTACTTAAGATATGCATGCTTTTCATGATATATATTTTAATTACATATATTTAAATTGCTTTTTTAGTGATATATATATGTCGACATATCTTTGTAGACATACGTATCACTGAAAAGCAATTAAACTGTAAATCTAACTACTTTTCAATTCTTGAGGTTAGGAAAAATACAACAAAGTATCAACTGGTGTTATGATTTAGGAAGACAGAAGGCCAAACTTATAAAATTGAAGAAACCAAGTGTCATTTACCTAACCATTCCATTTTTTGATATCTAGTCTAAAATGCACTCATTCACCTGCATAAGGAGTAGCGTCACAGATAAATTATAGGGTGCCCATTAAACGTGAATTTTGGATACAACAATATTGTTTTAGTATAAGTACGTTCCTTTCTATATTTTTATTTGCTAAAGCTGGCAACTCTAAGAATGGTATCCATGAACATTCATTGCAGAGTTATTGGTAATAACTGAAATAATTGATACTAATTTAAGCATTTGTCAGTAGCAGGATGATTATCTGGCATAGATGGCATATCCATACCTTGAAATATTATGAAGCAATTAAGAAGATGAAATTGTACCACAGGCGCTACCATGGACAAAATCACCAAGATATTCTTAAACTAAAAACAAATTTAGAAAAAAAGTCAGATGACAATATTATATATTTCCCATGAGTCTGGGTTTATTGTATGCATATATCGGGTTGGCTAAAAAGTTCGTTCAGGTTTTTCCATAAACTTTTTGGCCAACCCAGTACCTAGAAAAAGGCTTGAAGGATATACACACTAGCATCAGTGATTCTCTTGAAGGAACAATGCCTGGGGGGAGGTGGTTGTGGGAGTTATATAAAGAGTACTTGGGCATTATTTGTAGTTTTTTTATATTTTTTTTTACAAAGAGGCCATATTCACATATTATTTGTGGAAAAACGCAGTACATATTGTTACTAACAGAAATACAAATAAACCAAAGTGATGGGATTAATAAACAATGTATATTTTAAAAGGAAACCAGACAATATTATGTGAGCTTGTAATAACAAAACAGTGCTTCAAATAATGCACTGCTTTAAATAAAGCAGGACTGGCTCCTCAAGACTAAAACTGTGACAGCCAGTACAATATTCCCACTTGGGATGTCCTTATTTGCACTTCACATTTTGGGGTGAGAAAACTCAAAGCTAATAAAAGAAATCTGCTACTTTGAATGTGACCTAAGCAACTCATCAGGGAGAGTTCAGTCTACTAAAGCAACTTGTATCTTTTAAAAAAATCTTTAAAATTTTTAAAAAAAAATTGTTGAGGTATGGTTGATTTGCAATGTTATGTTTGTTTCACGTGCACAGCAAAGTGAATCTGTTATACATATACATATATCTACTCTTTTTTAGATTCTTTTCCCATATAGACCATTACAGAGTATTGAGTAGAGTTCCCTGTGCTATACAGTAGGCCCTTATTTGTTATTTATTTTGTATATAGTAGTGTATATATGTCAGTCCCAATCTCCCAATTTATCCTTCACCCCTCCTTACCACCTGGTAACTATATTTTCTACATCTGTAACTCTATTTCTGTTTTGTATATAAGTTCATTTGTAGCCTTTTTTGAGATTACACATATAAGCAATATTACATAGTATTTGTCTTTCTTTGTCTGACTTACTTCACTCAGTGTGATAATCTCTAGGTCCATCTATGTTGCTGCAAATGGCATGATTTCGTTCTTTTTTATGGATGAGTAATAATCCACTGTATATATGTACCACATCTTCTTTATCCATTCCTCTGTTGATGGACTTTTATGTTGCTTCCATGTCCTGTCTATTGTAAATAGTGCTGCAATGAACACTGGGGTGCGTGTAGTTTTTCAAATTATGGTTTTCCCTGGGTATATGCCCAGGAGTGGGATTGCTGGATCATACAGTAGCTCTATTTTTACTGTTTAAGGAACCTCCATACTGTTTTCCATATTGGCTGTATCAGTTTACATTCCCACCAACAGTGTAGGAGGGTTCTCTTTTCTTCACACCCTCTCCAGCATTTACTGTTTGTAGATTTTTTAATGATGGCCATTCTGACCTCATTGTAGTTTTGATTTGCATTTCTCTAACAATTAGTGATGTTGAGCATCTTTTCATGTGCTTTTAAACCATCTGTACGTCTTCTTTGGAAAAATGTCTATTTAGATCTTTCGCCCATTTTTTTGATTGGGTTGTTTGGTTTTTTTGATATTGAGCTGCATGAGCTGTTTGTATATTTTGGAGATTAATGCCTTGTCAGTTGTAAAGCACCTTGTATCTTTTCCACATATTTGGGTAGCTATAAATGTTAGAAGAATCAGAAGCTTACTGAGAATGAATTATCACCACTCAAAAGTAAAACATCAAATGGGGAGAAGATTTACGCAGTAGGTCAACTAAAGAAAACAAGATAAATGCAAATTATTTATTGATAAACTATCTTGATTCAGTGCCAATGTTGTAAATAAGCAGAAAAGAAAAGCCCAGATTTGAAGGAACAAACTTGATGGCTGAGAGAACCATCGTTTCCAAGTTGAATTACGAGCATGTTCATATTCAGTCTCTTATCCTTTCTTCTAGGGACACAGCTAAGTGCTAAGAATTCTCTCTGTGTTGTGGATTCAGCAGTGGACCAGTCAGGTAAAAGCATGTTCCCTACCTTGCTGAAACTACTGGTGATGATGTTTTTCAAGTAAATATTAAATATGAATAATTTTTAAAAATCCTCACAACCTATTAGGTTGATTTCCCACAAAGAGAAAAATCACACCCTAGGCTGAAAATACTATTCATGCTTCAGTTGCCAGAATGAGTGAGGAGAGTCAGGACATCAGAGGGGTTAAGCAGAAAGATCTTTTAAATCCAAACCACTGTTCATGTGGGTTTGGCTTAGTGCTATGACAGACTAAGAAAGCAGTGGTGTTAAAGTCAGAAGGTTATATCCCATCTTTACGTCTCTTAGCTTATTATCTGAGAACAGTAATATCTGACTTGAAGGGTTATTGTGAAGCCTGAAGTGTGATAATATGTATCAAATTACCTTGAAACATATAAAGTAATACACAAAGGGGTTTCATTGTTTTGAATCTGTGAGCTTTCTTCCTCCCTCTTTTTCCTATTGCAGTCTGATACTTTAATTTCTCTATGGCCTGTGCACATAACTGTACTCATTAGAGAAAAGATTTATAAAAGGAAGCAGTTAATTTTTTTAACTTATGAGTTATATCAAGAACTCTCTTAAGATGTGGTGTCTTTTTAACTCCAGCTGTGCGTTTATATTTAAAAGGAATCTGCCATGAGGATTGTGGTTACATAAGACATCCCATGTTTAATGTTTATTATGGGGTCTTGGCAAATTCTCATAGAGCCATTTTAATGCCAACTCGAAATTGTTGAACCAAACATTCATGAGACCTCTTGACTTAGACAAATTGCATAACTCACTGGCATGAACAAGAAAATGTCTTTTCCAATTAAGTTTTCTTAGGATGAGGTATATATTTTTAAACCTCTAAAGCACTTGACTGAATTTGTAAAGAACACTAAAACTTCCTCGCACAAAAACACTACCAAAGACATAGCCCACCGATTTAGGGTCCTAAAAATCCCATTTATAAGAATAAGTACTTAGATAAGAGCAATTACTAGGTGGCAGAGGTAGCCAATGGGCATCCAATTTTTTCACTTTTAGCCCAGTTTTCCCTTTCCTCCCCTTCCCAGGAATGCCTGTGTATTGTGAATTAAAGGAGATATAGGTGTTCTTTCTCGGTGACAGAGCAGGTGTTTCTCTGCTGGGCCAGGGTGCCATGGCTTTGTAATAGCAAGTTCAGAATTGTAGCTTTTCCTTTTCTGCAATACACTGGCTACTCTTCAAAATTACTTTTCTACAAGAAGCTCAAGCTTCACAAAGGGGAGACTGGAATGAAAGACTGAGGGTACTTTTGAAACTTGTTATTCACACAATTAATAAAATAATTAAGTGTAAAATGGGTTCTTCCTGAATTCACCCAGTGCCTGCTACATAAAGGGTGCTGAATATTTACTACGCAACAAATGAACTTAGTGACTTGATGGTTGATTTAATATATACTGAGTGCCTACTAAGTGCTATGGAGTAGGTCTTAAGGGATTTAAAGATGAATAGAAATGTGTAAGTATGAAATAGTGTCTCTAACCAAGAGTATCAATAAAAATGTGGCGCTGGAATGTAACACGACTGAATTCAATTTAATTATGACATAAAGTGACCTTCAAAGTGTTTTTTGCTTCTAACGTCATACATTCCTACCCTAAGAAAGCGCTTTGAGGATTGGAGGAGCTTTTCAAGTCTGTGCGCAGGTGCAGACTCTGAAAAGGGGTACAGTAGTTATGCTTCGGAAAGGCATGGCAGACCTCCCACAAATCAATTGCAGAAGACAAACTTGTTGCCTTTCTAGTATTACACAGGCAAAGCCTAATTTGCTTGAAACTTCAATTAGTATTTGTCTTGATAAGTATTTGACATACTATTACTTAAACTAATTCCCCTGCCAGGTCTTTGGGAGAATTCTACTCAGTGCCAAACAGTCTGTTGAAATCTTGCTTCATAAGCCTGCACATTCCAAACTGGGGAATGCAAGCAGCTGCTCCTCATGGCTGAGGAGAAAGAGCTGCCTTCTGTGCCCTGGCTGGAATTTTACGTTGTCTGCATGGACCTCAAAGCCCTCCCACCAGACCTGCTTACTTGTAACTTTCATAAATCCTAACATATGTATAGAATCTTAACAGTGTCCTAATCCCTTTCACATAACTTATCTCATTGGACTGTCGAGCAAAGGTCAGTAAAACAGGTATTTTTATCTCCATTTAACAGCTGAAAAAACTGAGGTTACTGGACATTAACAGTTTGCCCGTTAAAACTGAGCTAAAGGGCTTCCCTGGTGGCGCAGTGGTTGAGAATCTGCCTGCCAATGCAGGGAACACAGGTTTGAGCCCTGGTCTAGGAAGATCCCATATGCCGCGGAGCAACTGGGCCCGTGCACCACAACTACTGAGCCTGCGCGTCTGGAGCCTGTGCTCCGCAACAAGAGAGGCCGCGACAGTGAGAGGCCCGCACCGCGATGAAGAGTGGCCCCCGCTTGCCACAACTAGAGAAAGCCCTCGCACAGAAACGAAGACCCAACACAGCCAAAAATAAATAAACAAATTAAAAAAAAAAAAAAAAAAAAAAACAGCTAAAACTCAAACCCTTTTTTCGGGATTCAAATCCAGGACCATTCCATCATACCACACAGCCTCTGCCTTTAAATTCAAGTTAGCTTTTATATTATACCTTGAGACCTGAGATGGAGTGCAAAGACTATAAAAAGACTTCAGAGTGTGATTTGAATCACTGTTATATCACAAAAATTTCCAGATCTCATTTCATGTTAGAACAGCCTTTACAGTATATATATATATGTAATTTTATATATAAAATCATATAATAGATAATTATGGTACTAGTGATGATAATTACTATATTTCTTTTTGATCAACTTCCTTTTTGCCTCTTGTATCTGTTGGTGATTTTGACAAAACAAAAAGCCTTTCAGTAGCCCTGGAATGGAGAGAAATATCCTTGAAATGATCACTCCTCCTAAAGTAGCCACCTTGCTATGAGTTAGGCAGATTAAAGTCAGTTGAAATTTTGAAATCTACTGTGATCTGTTTGCTAATTGGTTGCTTTGTGAATCACATCTATCTGACCTTTACTATCCCACATGTATATAAATTTCAGCAATAATTAAAACTTTAGACTCTCCTTGTCCCAGTTCTGTTATCATGATGCAACTCTGCCTTGAGTTTCTTATCTGCAAAAGGAAAAAACTGAACGATGATCTCTACGGTCTCTCCAATCTTTACATGCCTATGACTTTTGTCTGACACCACTGCTCTACCATAGACTATCCATGGAGTACTGTGTTATGGATGAGAAAACTTAGCATACATCGTCCAGTAATGCCAAGCATTAGTCATCCTGGAAATCTTGTTTAAGAGACAACATCTAACGCCTATGTGATTTGAAAGAATATAGTCAGCTCTATTTAGGTTATCGCAAATAACTTTCCAATAAATTCTAACCTGCATCTATGCCATATAGACACATAGATATTTACACAGAAATTATGATCTTCTACAATTTAGCTTGTGACAAACTAAATAGCTGTTTGTTAGCTAAGTAACTTCTGACTATTAAAAAAAATATTGATTCAGGGTTAAAAATTGCCTTTCTGTTAAAACATTTATGATATATAGATTTAATGTATATGAATCTGTTCTATTATTCATATACTTTATACTGTTTATAAATGTAAAAAAAAATTTATTTTGTTCATAATCTCTGAAGACATATTCAGTTGACTCCCAGGCTTTCAAATCTCCCAAAGAATTGGCCATATTTACTATGGTTATTTTTCTATATTATGCTAGATTTGAGTCCTGTCCAATAGGGGGAACACACTCATTATGATACTACACAAGAAATAAATCTTAACTTGGAAAAAAATACCATAACCAATATAGCAAGCATTATTGTAATCTCAGCTCCCCACGAACAAAAATATCCCAACATAATGCATTGATTTTGAGCACAACAAAGTCTATAGATAGATAAATAGGTAGGTAGGTAGGTAGGTAGATAGACAGACAGACAGACAGATACCAGTGTATAGAGTCATGTGAGTTTTCTTTTTCCTTTTGTTTGTTTGCTTTTAAATAAAAGGAGGTAACCTATAGTAAAAGTTAAGAACATGTTATCTGTAAAAATAATTTTGAATGTAGTATCTAGAAAGAGTTGTGGAGAATGCTAAGTAAAGATACATTTTATTGTTTAATTATTGTAAGTCCCAAATAATGAAGTTACATGCGAAAGGAACTATGCTAAGTTGATTGCAGGTAAAAAGACACATCAATAAAATGCACTGTTTTATTATGGAAAATAACTATGCAAATACAGCAAAGTATGTATCAACATTAGATTTTAATTTAAGGCTTATTATTCATATTTCCAGGTAAGTATGATTTGCAGTAATTGGTCAAGGCTTCCAGCCAGGACTTGAATTGTGAAAGATGGCTTCACTATAAGTTAGTAAAGAATGATTTCAAGAGTGCACATATCTCTTTTGGGAAGTAGAATTGGAAATATCTGATGTGTTGTATTTATACCACCAGGCTTCTCTCTAATATTGTTAACAATTCAGCATAGCATTTTTTTCTACTTCACCACATTTATAAACCATAGCACATTTTGGTGCCAGGTGTGAGGGAATTCCAACTCTAAGATCCAAGTTGAATTTTTGTTTTTGTTTTTTTTTCTGGCCAGGCCAAGAAACTAAATAAACCAAATCATTCAGGAAGCTGATCTTTTGGATCCATTTACATTAAAAGTGTAGTATATATAGTACATAGGATAATGACTTCATTGTCATCAAATAGAATACAATTAATTTTATTTCTTAGTATGTTATCAGCAAGCAAACCACCAGTATTAGCTCGATACCATCTGGGAGTGACAGTTTCCTTATTACAAACTATGTAAAAATATGGATTCCCTTAAGGAATCTGTTGCATTGCATCTGCTCAGATTTTTGTTATATGCTAATGGTTTTAACCCAGCATATGAAGCATGTAAAAAAAAAAAAAAAAACTGAAAATTTTCAGCTAAATTACTCGTTTCACATTTAAAGTGTCTCAAAGATGGAGAAAGCTGCATATGCGGCTTTGGCTACAGGGGATTGAGCCGAAACAAAGAAGGAAGGAGCGAACATCACCTTCTTACCTGATGTTTAGTCATCCTCATCTTTGTCTCCGGAGAGTGTCTGACTGTCCACATAATTAAGGCCACTTGATATGTGAGGGAAGTGTACAGACTGGAGCTATACAATGTTAAATCCCAAATGAGCACTGGTTATAACAAAGGGATTGTGACTGATAAGACAATTATTATAATATATTAAACAATCACAGTGATTAAAATGAGCTATTATAATTATGAATCCATTCTCTGGGATAGGGTTTCTTTTATTTCAATCCCTGGCCTTTCTGTATTTTCTCACCTTTACTTTTCTTGGATGTGGAAAATTCATTTGAATGAATTCTGCCTATTAACTAAAGAGAGTGCTTGGGTTTGAGCCAAAAACATGTAGCAGATTTCAAATGCTGGCCTCTGAGTATCAACCATTTAAGGAAAAGACCCATTTGTGAAGAAGACCATAGTAGCAACCTGAATTAGGTTTATAGAATAATTCCAGGGCAGAAGTTTTATGTTGGGGTGTTGCTTCTCCTGTGTGATTGTGAAGCGCTATTGCTTTAGGCTAGCAGAATTTTCACACTTGTAAAACAATTTGGTATGAACTGCTTTTCCATGCGTATATGTCCTCAGGCTCCAGAATGTGAAATATACTAGGCATTACTTTTTTGTTACTTCATCTTAGGATATATCTAAGTATTAACTTCTAAAATTATTATCAATGATTTATAATTTACATATATTCATTACAATCAGTATTTTTTCTTTTCTGATAAGAATGGCCCAATACCTTTTGGTAAGGAACATAATGTACATAAACTTCTTTAGTCCATAACTCTCCAATTTCTTGATAATATTAGCAGTGTTGGTTTCCCATATATAAAATACTCTTCAAATGGAAAAGAGGTGATATCACTAAATAAGATGATGATTTAGGGAAGAAGCTACCATATATTGTGAAATGCATCCTTTGCAATCCTTCCAGGCTCTTTTGGTAATTGCTCTGATGAAAATGTCTGAAGCACATTGATCAAGTAAATATCTCCAGCCTGAAAAGACTCCTATAAAGTCTATTGCTCAGTCTTATACATTAAAAAAAAAAAAAAAAAAAAAAAAAAAACACTAGCATAAAACAAAAAATAAATGCATTTCTTCCTTAGCTGCCCATCACGGAACTAGTTTTTTTAAATCCCTGATTCGCCAGAGTTCCTTGTCCTGTTGTTTGCTCTTTTCAGTCTTGTTTTATGTGGGTTACATAGACTGACTTAGGTTAATCAGTGCTTTTACACACACAAGTGTCATAACAGAAAATAATACTTTATGGTATAATTTGTAGATTAGTCACTACCAATATGCTCCTCCCAGTAAGAGGGTGGCTGTGGTTTGTGTAGAGAAAAAATAGGTGCTAAAATGATAAAGGATGGTGTTTAGCTGTGATTGAAACGAAAAATTTGCAGACCTTCAGATAAAATAGCACTTAATCAACCAGAAGTAGTTCAGGGCAAGTAAAACAAAAAAAGTGTAGCTCAGAAAAAAAGAAAGGAGAAAACGGACAAAGTCACCAAAAAGAGATTACTTTGGCTTTTTTGAGTCACCATACATGAAGAGGTGAGATTTCCTTTCTCCCAAATAGATATACAGTCAGCTACACATCTCCCAAGGAAGAATGGACCTGCGAACATTTCATGTATAACAACCTTGTAACCTATGTTTACTCTTAAATCACCTCTTTTTCTTTAGTATCTCTTTGATTTATTGAGAACTTGAACAACATCAGGCTCCATGATGAAGGCATTAATTACATTTTCCCATTCAATTCTTGCAGTAATCCTTTAGGATAGTATCATTTTCATCCTGTTCAGCTGACCAGAAACTGAGAGTTGGAGAGTTGAAAAAAAAAAACAGTTCCCTGGTTCAGCTGGAATTTAAGACTGGCATTTACATGAGAGTTTTTACTCTGGGAGTAAAAACCACATACTTAAATTTTTGCTTTAAACCAACTTCATACCAAATGTCAGTCCTCCAATGTGAATATCCTCTCTCACGAACATTCTGTTAGAAGTCCCCTTGGATTTCTTTGAGCTGTGTCTTCTATATTTATGCCAAGGAGCTAGGCAGTGTCAGCTTTATACTGTGGCCCTACTGTGTTAATATTCTGTTGAGTTTAGGTTTGAATGCTAATTGACAGGAATCAGAAAGAACAATTGTTCATTATATTAAAAGCTAAGGATTTTTCATGAGACAGCTAGAGACACCTGTGTGAAAACAGGGCCAAAAGGGAGTTTGTAGTAATGGATTACAATGAAGTCAAAGTTAGATTATTCTTCCAGTATATTCCTGATGAGGTATTCAGTAACAGATTTAAGTGGTACTTAATGTTTCCCCACTGCCTGCTGTCAGTAGACTTTAAATAAAATCGACCTGGATTGTAGCTTTGAACTTGGTGTGCCAGGGGAGCTTAGTAGAACTTTACTGATGAGCTTGCAAAAGGTAGTTCAAGTTCATGAAGATACAATTAAAAACATGGCAGCATGATGCTTGATAAGTCCACCTTTTAAATAATTCAAAAGATGAAACATTACTTTTTTCTCTACCCTTGGATGGTATATTCCTACAGATACCAAAGCCATTTGTATATATTACTGTCCTTAGAAAGAAAACATATTCATACGCTATTATAATTTTATTTTTTTGAAAAACTATACTAGGAAGAATGGGCAGAATGAGTTTCCAAGAAAGTTAAAAAGTCCAAAAAGTAACTTGTTTTGAAATGGTGTGTAATGGACATTTGAAAGTTCAGAAAAATAATTTATTTGATGCTCAGTGTCTGGTAAGAGCACTTCATATTTTGTTCAAAGAACTACCACACCTCCTGAGTCCAGTGGTTCTGGGGAGGTAGGGGTGCTGGTCTTATTCCTCATCTGACCTGGCTCTTAGATTTTGACCCTGGCCTGACCACATGGTGATTAGTGATTGGGACACCATCCATCACTGGTCCAGTGAAAGTCAATCCTCAGACTTCTGAGTAAACAACTGTAAGGAGCAAAAGACAGACTCCCTTTACGTGGGGTTACAGATTTGGTAGGATATCGGTTTGATGCTCTTGGTCTTGCCCCAGTGGGAGGATTCCTTGACCAAGAATGAAACTAGCATGAAAGAAAGAACAATCTAGTGTTAGAGACGGAATCCTAACTGTCTTGATTTCTTGAAAACAGCCATATCTGAAACATGTTCCTTAGGGTTTTTCAGTTCCATGACTCAAGAAAATCCATTTGTTGCTTAAGCCAGGGTTTGTAACCAAATTAATCCTGTCTACCAAAGCAAACCATTCCTTTGTTATCCTTCTAGCTCTAGTTGCAGAATGAAATCCAATCCACTCTATTTGTATGACTCTGTCAACGTCTTGCTCTATCCCACCCAGCCCATTCTTATTCAACAAGGGCTCTTGCAGATTACGCAGCTCATTTGACTTGCTCATGGGTATTTCCCTGGCTGATAATCCCCCCATGGCAGATTCATCATTCAGGGGATCCGTGGAAAATCCCACCTCCTTTTGAGCATCTTCTCTGTGACTCTAAACAAAATTTATTCCTTCACTTCTCTAAGCGTTTCACACTGAACATATCACATTATTAGCACCTAATTTTCTACTGTCATTCTCTTAGTCAGTGATGAAGATGATGATGATGATGATGACGATGATTTCATTGATAATCTTCTTCTTCCATTGAAGAGGCTTTTGTTACACCTGGGTTATGGCACCCCACATTCACCAAGATGGCTCTGCTTACATCAATTTTACACATGAAGGAGGTACATAAATGCCACTTAAATAAAAAGTTTAGAGGTTCTATGAGTAAAGGAAAGGTAGGAAATCCTTAGCACTAATTGTGTGATTCTGTATTCTAAGGTCTTTATGACCTGAAGCCTCTAGCATACCATTAGACATGTAGCAAGCGGGTACTTAACACTAATTTAAAAATTATCCATTATTAATATAATTTCAGAATAAAAGTCAAAGTCCTCCTAAGAGCCACAGTCCTTAATCTTCCCCTCCCGTTACCTTTCTGCTCTCATCTCCTACCAACTATTCTCTCTGTATTCAGCCCACTGAGCTGCCCTGGCCTCCTTGCTGCAGTGGGAACATGCCACCTTTGCTCCTGCCTTGGGACCTTTGCACATGCTATTTCCTCAGCCTGACATGCTCTCTAGATGCCTCTGTCCTTCCCCTTTTCAAATTGTGTGCTCCA
Organism: Eubalaena glacialis; assembly: GCF_028564815.1. Classification (NCBI taxonomy): domain Eukaryota; kingdom Metazoa; phylum Chordata; class Mammalia; order Artiodactyla; family Balaenidae; genus Eubalaena; species Eubalaena glacialis. The sequence goes on along the minus strand of NC_083717.1, from coordinate 49,079,168 downwards.
GTATCACTTTCCACCCTACTTAACATAGCATATTGCCTCCCTCCCTACCAGCTCACCTAATCCCACTTATCCTGCTGTTTTCCCCCATAGCACTTGTCACTTTTAGCAGATCATGCAATTTAGTTTATATATGGTATTCACTACCCCACTAACATGTAGCAGTAGGGGTTCTGCTCTCTCTCTGTCTTTTTTTTTTTTTCAATCGCTGAAGGCCCATTCTTACAAAAGTGCCTGGCACACTGGGGGCACCCAATAAATTTCTATTGAATGAATGAAAGAAATGCCAATATCCTCAATCTAATTTTTAAAGTTTATATCTTTACCCCACTTACCTTTCAAACCAAATTGATTCTCCCCTGGTCTTTTACATCCTAAGTGTTCTGCTTCCATTCTACCACTCATACAGTTCCTATTGCTTGGGCGGTCCTTCTACCCTCCTTTATTGAACTGTTTTAAAACTTCATAATTCACCATCATCTGAAAGTATGAAGGCATTCTCCCTCCTCTGAGATGTACCAATGTTTATGTTTTGTTCTTGAGCAAAGTAAAGGACAATTTGTCCTTTAGGCATTGTGGTCCTTCATAATTATATTCTGGTCATTTAGTCATTCATTAATTTATTCAGCAGATGATTGGCAAGTATCTATTATAAAGCAAATATTGTGTTAATACTAAGGGAATACAGATCTTTGTTCCTAAGAGTTTATAGACTGGCAGTGAGGAGAGACAGAAAAACCAGACAAGTATAAAATATTGATGCAAGAACAGAGAGAATGAACAGAGCAAGAAGAGAAGGACTGTGACAAGATTTGAGAGAATTCTTAGGAGAGGCTGAGTCAGTTATGGCTTGTGGGGTAAGAAATAACTTAAGTATTAAGAGTAAAGACAATGAGAAAGATGTAATAGAGAGAAGGACCAATATGTGCAAAAACAGAGACAGCATAGTTTATTTTTGTGGGACAATGAGAGAAGGGAAAAAATGAGTTAGGAAAGTAAAGTAAGCAGGGAATATTCTCTCTCTCTCTCTCTATATATATATATACACATATATGTTTAATAGATGGGTATTATACATATAATATGTTATATATATATGACTTATAAGCTAAGACTGAATTGCACTGCAAGCAGTAGGATACTAATGTAAGCAATAAGGACACTTAATTATTTAACATAATTAGGATAACCACATGTCCCACTTTGCCAACTTTTCTCCTATATTATTCCTCCTAGTGCCCCTTCCCACTCTCAAAAGGACCCTGGTTTGGGTGATAAATCAGTAGATCCCTACACATAGCAAGAAATCTGGCTCAGTCATTGTTAGGACCTAGGCTCGTCCTGGCTTTCTACTCTGCCATCCTCTGTGTTTTCACCCTCAGGCTTTTCTCCTTAACGCCTGCAGGATGGCTGTTGCAGCTCCAAGCATCACATTCCCACACATTCAAGGGAGCTAGAATGAAATGCTTCACTAGCACCTGCTTCTATGAGGAAGCAAAATCATCCCCCAAAGCACCTTCTTCCCAGCTTTTGAAATCCTATTGGCCAGTACTGTGTCACATGTCCAGCCTTAACCCAATCACAGGTAAAGAGAAATGGGATTACCATGCTTAGACCAATATAATTTTAGAGTTTGATAGAAATATAAGAAATAGCTGTTGGATAGCAACTGAAGTGTCTGCCACACTATATTCTAGATTTTCTGAGGAATAACAATTAGCCTTCTACACAGCCCTGAGAACAGGTTAGTCTGCAAGAAAAGAAAGCTCAAAATATATGCTTTTAGTTTTTTCCTAGCAACATCTCTTCAGAGAAGCTAGTTTGTGTCATCATCATCTCCATACCAAGAAGGGGATGTGGAATATAGGAATAGTGATCATGAGATGCCTTAGTCCTAGATTTAAAGCACAGCTCGCTAAATAAATAATTCTAGCCTAGTTACTCATTATCCTTGAAAATTATTTTTTTCAACTCTAAAAGCAAGATGATGATAACTTTATTTCAGATTAATTTCTTTTTGTTTATTTTATTTTATTTTTATTGAGGTAACATTGATTTATAATATAAGTTTCATGTGTACAAACATTATATTTCTACCTCTGTATGACTAACAACATGCTCACCACCAAAAATTTATTTTTTATCCATTAGCAGTTGATCCCCTTTACTCATTTTACCTCCCCCACATCCCTTTCCCTCCAGTAACCGCTACTCGGTTCTCTGTATCTACATGTTTGTTATGTTCAGTTTGGTTTATTCATTTATTTTGTTTTTCTTTGTTTGTTTATATTAAACAGTAGTGAAATCATATGGTATTTGTCTTTCTCCATCTAATTTATTTCACTTAGCATAATACCCTCAAGGTCCATCCATGTTGATGCAATTGGCAAGATTTCATCTTTTTATGGCTGAGTAGTATTCCATTGTATATACATACCACTCTTCTTTAACCATTTATCCATTGATGGAGACTTAGGTTGTTTCCATGTCTTTGCTACTGTAAATAATGCCATGATGAGCATGGGGGTGGAGATATCTTTTGGGGTTACTGTTTTCATATTCTTTGGATACCCAGAAGTGGGGTAAATGGATTATATGGTAGTTCTATCCTTAACTTTTTGAGGAGTGTCCATACCATCTTACATAGTGGCTGCACCAATTTTCATTCCCATTAATAGTGAATGAGCATTCCCTTTTCTCTACATCCTTGCCAATGCTCTTTATATCTTATCTTTTTGATAATAGCTCTTCTGATAGATGTGTGGTGATATTTCATTGTGGTTTTGATCTGCATTTCCCTAATAATTAGTGATGTTGCACATCTTTTTATATGCCTGTTGACCATCTGTATGTCTTCTTTGGAAAATGTTTATTCAGCATCTCTGCCCATTTTTAAATCAGGTTGCTTGTTTTTTCATTGTTGAGTTGTATGAGTTCTTTATATATTTTGTATCTTAACCCCTCATTGGATATATCATTTGCAATTGTCTTTTCTCATTTAGTAGGTTATCTTTTCATTTGATTGGTAGTTTCCTTTGCTGTGCAGAAAGTTTTGAGTTTGATGTAATCCAATTTGTTTAGTTTTGCTTTTGTTTCCTTTGCCTGAAGAGACATATCTAGAAAGATAATGTTAAGACTGTTGTCAAAGAACAAGAGAGTACTGTTTGTTTTCTTCTAGGAGTCTTATTGTTTCAGGTCTTACATTCAAGTCTTTAATATATTTTGAGATAATTTTTGTGTATGGAGTGAGATAGTCATATAGTTTCATTTCTTTTCTCTTTTCTCTTATTTTCCCTTTCCTCTCCTTTCCTCTCCTTTCCTCTCCTTTCCTTTCCTTCCCTTCCCTTTCCTTTCCTTCCCTTCCCTTTCCTTTCCTTCCCTTCCTTTCCCTTTCCTTTTCTTCCCTTCCCTTCCCTTCCCTTCCATTCCCTTCCTTTCCCTTCCTTTCCCTTCCCTTCCTTTCCCTTCCCTTCCTTTCCCTTCCCTTCTCTTCCCTTCCCTTTCCTTTTGCTTTGGCTATTCGGGGTCTTTTGTGTTTCCATACATATTGTGAAATTTTTTGTTCTAGTTCTGTGAAAAATGCCAGGGGTAGTTTGACTGGGATTGCATTGAATCTGTACATTGCTTTGGGTAGTATAGTCATTTTTGCAGTGTCGACTCTTCCAATCCAAGAACATGGTATATCTCTTCAGCTGTTTGCATCATCTTTAATTTCTTTCATCAGTGCCTTATAATTTTCTTCATACAGGTCTTTTTTCTCCTTAGGTAGGTTTATTCCTACATATTCTATTATTTTTGTTGCAATGGTAAATGGGAGTTTTTTCTTAATTTCACTTTCAGATTTTCCATCATTAGTGTATAGGAATGCAAGAGATTTCTGTGCACTAATTTTGTATCCTGCTACTTTACCATATTCATTGATTAGCTCTAGTAGTTTTCTGGTGGCATCGTTAGGATTCTATATATATATAGAATCATATCATCTGCAAACAGTGACAGCTTTACGTCTTCTTTTCCGATTTGGCTTCCTTTTATTTCTTTTTCTTCTCTGATTGCTGTGGCTAAAACTTCCAAAACTATGTGAATAATAGTGGTGAGAGTGGGTAACCTTGTCTTGTTCCTGATCTTAGTGGAGATGGTTCCAGTTTTTCACCTTTGAGGACGACGTTGGCTGTGGGTTTTTCATATATAGCCTTTATTATGTTGAGGAAAGTTCCCTCTATGCCTACTTTCTAGAGGGTTTTTATCATTAATGGGTGTTGAATTTTGTCAAAAGCTTTCTCTGCATCTATTGAGGTGATCATATGGTTTTTCTCTTTCAATTTGTTAGTATGGTGTATCACATTGATTTGATTTGCGTATATTGAAGAATCCTTGCATTCCTGGAATAAACCCCACTTGATCTTGGTGTATGATCCTTTTAATGTGCTGTTGGACTCTGTTTGCTAGTATTTTGTTGACGATTTTTGCATCTATGTTTATCAGTGATATTGGCCTGTAGTTTTCTTTATTTGTGACTTCTTTGTCTGGTTTTGGTATCAGGGTGATGGTAGCCACATAGAATGAGTTTAGGACTGTTCCTCCCTCTGCTATATTTTGGAAGAGTTTGAGAAGGATATGTGTTAGCTCTTCTCTAAATGTTTGATAGAATTAGCCTGTGAAGCCATCTGGTCCTGGGCTTTTGTTTGTTGGAAGATTTTTCATCACAGTTTCAATTTCAGTGCTTGTGACTGGTCTGTTCATATTTTCTATTTCTTCCTGGTTCAGTCTCGGAAGGTTGTGCATTTCTGAGAATTTGTCCATTTCTTCCAGGATGTCCATGTTATTGGCATAGAGTTGCTTGTAGTAATCTCTCATGATCCTTTGTATTTCTGCTGTGTCAGTTGTTACTTCTCCTTTTTCATTTCTAATTGTATTGATTTGAGTCTTCTCCCTCTTTTTCTTGATGAGTCTGGCTAATAGTTTATCAATTTTGTTTATCTTCTCAAAGAACCAGCTTTTAGTTTTATTGATCTTTGCTATCATTTCCTTCATTTCCTTTTCATTTATTTCTGATCTGATCTTTATGATTTCTTTCCTTCTGCTAACTTTGGGTTTTTTTGTTCTTTTTCTCTAATTGCTTTAGGTGTAAGGTCAGGTTGTTTATTTGAGATGTTTATTGTTTCTTAAGGTAGGCTTGTATAGCTATAAGTTTCCCTCTTAGAACTGCTTTTGCTGCATCTCATAGGTTTTGGGTCATTGTGTTTTCATTTTCATTTGTTTCGAGATATTTTTTGATTACCTCATTGATTTATTCAGTGATCTTTTGGTTATTAAGTACTGTATTGTTTAACCTCTATGTGTTTGTATTTTTTACAGATTTTTTCCTGTAATTGATATCTAGTCTCATAGCGTTGTGGTCGGAAAAGATACTTGATATGATTTCAATTTTCTTAAATTTACCAAGACTTGATTTGTGACCCAAGATATGATCTATCCTGGAGAATGTTTCATGAGCACTTGAGAAGAATGTGTATTCTGTTGTTTTTGGATGGAATGCCCTATAAATATCAGTTAAGTCTATCTTGTTTGGTGTATGATTTAAAGCTTCTGCTTCCTTATTTATTTTCATTTTGGATGATCTGTCCTTTGGTGAAAGTGGGTTGTTAAAGTCCCCCGCTATGATTGTGTTACTGTCGATTTCCCCTTTTATGGCTGTTAGTATTTGCCTTATGTATTGAGGTGCTCTTATGTTGAGTGCATAAATATTTACAATTGTTATATGTTCTTCTTGGATTGATCTGTTGATCATTATGTAGTGTCCTTGTTTGTCTCTTGTAATAGTCTTTGTTTTAAAGTCTATTTTGTCTGATAAGAGAATTGCTACTCCAGCTTTCTTTTGATTTCCATTTGCATGGGATATCTTTTTCTATCCCCTCACTTTTATTCTGTATGTTTCCCTAGGTCTGAAGTAGGTCTCTTGTAGACAGCATGTATACGGGCCTTGTGTTTGTATCTATTCAGCCAGTCGGTGTCTTTTGGTTGGAGCATTTAATCCATTTACATTTAAGGTAATTATCAATATGCATATTCCTATTACCATTTTCTTAATTCTTTTGGGTTTGTTATTGTAGTTCTTTTTCTTCTCTTGTGTTTCCTGCCTAGAGAAGTTCCTTTAGCATTTGTTTTAAAGCTGGTTTGGTGGTGCTGAATTCTCTTAGCTTTTGCTTGTCTGTAAAGATTTTAAATTCTCCATCAAATCTGAATCAGATCCTTGCTGGGTAGAGTAATCTTGGTTGTAGGTTTTTCTCCTTCATCACTTTAAATACGTCCTGCCACTCCCTTCTGGCTTGCAGAGTTTCTGCTGAAAGTTCAGCTGTTAACCTTATGGGGATTCCCTTGTGTGTTATTTGTTGTTTTTCCCTTGATGCTTAATATTTTTTCTTTTTATTTAATTTTTAATAGTTTGATTAATATGTGACTTGGCATGTTTCTCCTTGGATTTATCCTGTATGGAACTCTCTGTGCTTCCTGTACTTGATTAACTATTTCCTTTCCCATATTAGGGAAGTTTTCAACTAGAATCTCTTCAAATATTTTCTCAGTCCCTTTCTTTTTCTCTTCTTCTTCTGGGACCCTTATAATTCTAATGTTGGTGCATTTAATGTTGTCCCAGAGGGCTCTGAGACTGTCCTCAATTCTTTTCATTCCTTTTTTCTTTATTCTGCTCTGTGGTAGTTATTTCCACTATTTTATCTTCCGAGTCATTTACCCGTTCTTCTGCCTCAGTTATTCTTCTATTGATTTCTTCTAGAGAATTTTTAATTTCATTTATTGTGTTGTTTATCATTGTTTTTTGCTCTTTAGTTCTTCTAGGTCCTTGTTAAACGTTTCTTGTATTTTCTCCAGTCTATTTCCAAGAATTTGGATATCTTTACTATCATTACTCTGAATTCTTTTTCAGGTGGACTGCCTGTTTGTTCTTCATTTGTTTGGTCTGGTGTGTTTTTACCTTGCTCCTTCATCTGCTGTGTGTTTCTCTGTCTTCTCAGTTTGCTTAACTTACTATGTTTTGGGTCTCCTTGTCGCAGGCTGCTAGTTCGTCATTCTCATTGTTTTTGGTGTCTACCCCCAGTGGCTAAGGTTGGTTCAGTGGGTTGTGTAGGCTTCCTGGTGGAAGGGACTGGTGCCTGTGTCCTGGTGGATGAGGCTGGATCTTGTCTTCTGGTGGACAGGACTGCATCTGGTGGTGTTTTTTCGGGTGCCTGTGACCTTATTATGATTTTAGGCAGCCTCTCTGCTAATGAATGGGGCTGTGTTCCTGTCTTGCTAGTTTTTTGGTATAGGGGGTCCAGCACTGTAGCTTGATGGTCATTGAGTGGCGCTGGGTATTAGCGTTGAGATGGAGATTTCTGGGAGAGCTTTTGCTGTTTGATATTCCATGGAGCCGGGAGGTCTCTGGTGGACCAATGTCCTGAACTTGGCTATCCCCCTCAGAGGCACTGGCCTGAAACCTGGCCAGATCACCAAGACCCTGTCATCCACATGCCTTAGAAGAAAAGGGAGAAAAAAAGAAAGAAAGAAGAATATAAAATAAAATATAGTTATTAAAATAAAAAATTAAGATTATTATTAAAAATAAAAAAAAATTTATAAAGTAATAGAAGAAAAAGAAAGAAAGAAGAGAGCAACCAAACCAAAAAACAAATCCACCAATGAGACAAGTGCTAAAAACTATACTAAAACAAAAAGACAAAAAACGGACAGGCAGAACCCTAGGACAAATGTTAAAAAAAAAGCTATACAGACAAAATCAAAAAAAGAAGCATACACATAAACACTCTCAAAAAGAGAAAAAGGAAAAAAAAAATATATATCCATATATATATATATAAAAAGGAGGAGAGCAACCAAATCAAGAAACAAATCTACCAATGATAATAAACTCTAAATACTAAACTAAGATAAACATAAAATGAGAAATAAATTAGATGCAGAAAGCAAACCCCAAGTCTACATTTGCTCCCAAAGTCCACCGCCTCAATTTTGAGATGTTTCGTTGTCTATTCAGGTATTCCACAGATGCAGGGTACATCAAGTTGACTGTGGAGATTTAATCCCCTGCTCCTGAGGCTGCTGGGAGAGATTTCCCTGTCTCTTCTTTGTTCGCACAGCTCCTGGTGTTCAGCTTTGGATTTGGCCCCACTTCTGAATGTAGGTCGCCTGAGGGAATCTGTTCTTCGCTCAGACAGGACGGGGTTAAAGGAGCAGCTGATTAGGGGGCTCTGGCTCACTAGGCCAGGTGGTGGGAGGGGTATGGAATGTGGGGCGAGCCTGCAGTGGCAGAGGCCAGCGTGATGTTGCAACAGCCTGAGGTGCACCGTGTGTTCTCCCGGGGAAGTTGTCCCTGGATCACGGGACACTGGCAGTGGCGGGCTGCACAGGCTCCTGGGAGGGGAGGTGTGGACAGTGACCTGTGCTTGCACACAGGCTTCTTGGTGGCTGCAGCAGCAGCCTTAGCTTTTCATGCCCGTCTCTGGTGTCTGCGCTGATAGCCGCAGATCGCACCTGTTTCTGGAGCTCGTTTAGGCGATGCTCTGAATCCCCTCTCCTCACGCATCTGGAAAGAAAGGTCTCTTGCCTCTTAGGCAGTTCCAGACTTTTCCCCGACTCCCTACCAGCTACCCATGGCACACTAGCCCCCTTCAGGCTGTGTTCATGCAGCCAACCCCAGTCCTCTCCCTGGGATCTGATCTCCGAAGCCCAAGCCTCAGCTCCCAACCCCCACCTGCCCTGGCAGGTGAGCAGACAAGCCTCTCAGGCTGGTGAGTGCCGGTTGGCACCAGTCCTCTGTGTGGGAATCTCTCCGCTTTGCCCTGTGCACTCCTGTTGTTGTGCTCTCCTCCATGGCTCCGAAGCTCCCCCCCCTCCATGGTGCCCCCCCCTCCCCGTCTTTGCCAGTGAAGGGGCTTCCTAGTGTGTGGAAACTTTTCCTCCTTCACAGCTCCCTCCCAGAGGTGCAGGTCCCATCCCTATTCATTTGTCTCTGTTTTTTCTTTTTTCTTTTGCCCTACCCAGGTACATGAGGAGTTTCTTGCCTTTTGGGAAGTCTGAGGTCTCCTGCCAGTGTTCAGTAAGTGTTCTGTAGGAGTTGTTCCACATGTAGATGTATTTCTGATGTATTTGTGGGGAGGAAGGTAGGCTCCATGTCTTACTCCCCTGCCATCTTGAAAGTTTTCCTGTTGTATTATTTTTGAAATGTTTGATTATTTTGTATCTACTTTGTTCAAAGCCACAAGGACCTGTAGCATGCGCCAACCTTCACAACCTTTGCAATGCAAAACTTCTTCAGTATTGAGCATATTTTCACTTCCAATTTCTGCAAGTAGTCAAAAATAGTTAGTGAAATCCATATTTTTCTTTACATCTATCTGAAAAGCAAAGCAACTTGTTTGCTCTTTTGACAGTACATGGTCTTATTCTAGCTACTATCTCCCTCAGGTACCTGGAACTTCCACTGAGCATTAAGTATGGAAGGAGATCCTTGCAGGGGAGACAGGAGAAGGCAACCCAGAGAAAGAAGATGACTCCCTTACATTTTGCTGTAACAAATTGCTCCAAGGAACAGAAAAGGCATTTTCACTTCTGGGAAGTTAACTTTGGCAAGGGGAAAAAGGAGGTGAATAACTATCATCAGATGTCACCTAGTAGATCAAAGACACTCTCCAGACAGTGTGAGGGAGTTCTGTGACTCAAGACTCCATCCCTGCAAGCTTTAGTTGGCTTGAATTTTCTGAAAATCCTACATCATTCCAGAAACAGCCCTTTTCCTCAACCTCATAATAGATTTCTGGCTCTGATTTGCAGAAATAATTTTTGATTTTCTTAATCCTCAACTAACAGCAGAATGTAAGAGACTTACTTTTCTCCAGAGCAAATTTACTTCAGGGTGATATTTCTACATTTAACTCTGGTAAAAAGGACTTTAGGTCATACCTTTGTTTATTTAATTTACAGTTTTGGAAGTTCAATAGCAAAGAATTCTTACTATTGATTCAAAGCTTTTCCAGGTAATCCTCATGATGGGAGGAGATCATCCAATGTCTGTTTTAGAAAGGTGAACAGTTTTTAGTTGTTTCTTAAAGGAAAAGGGGGATCAGTACAGGTCTCAAATAGTTGTTAAAAACTTGTAGGAACATTAATATACTATAGATTTCAGATCACTAACATAACTCACATGGCATATAAAATAAGGTATCAACCAAGTAAAAGAATGTTAAAATTTAAACAGAGTTGATGTAACAAGCATTTTTCTGTCTATGTGTAGAATCTTTATTAATTATTATGATTTTAAAAAGTTGAAATCTGATCTCAAAGTTCCAAAGGATATTATCTCCCTATTTCCCTATGGACCAAAATTAACAAATTTAAAAATAGTTTTGCCCACAGCATATCAACGTATATTAAAAAAGAAACTTATGTTTTTGTATTCCTAACACAAATGCATTATACGAGCTCAATAAATTGATCTGTTGAAGAAATCAATTAAAAGTACCTTGACAGAGAAGCCATATTTGATGAGCTGGGGCACACATGTTCTGGAAGACGTGTAGGGGTACAAAGGATGATAGAAGTAAATTCAGAAGATCAGATCCCAACTCTACCTGTCTATATGATCATGGTCACATCCATTAAAATCTCTGTGGCTCAGGTAAGCCCACCTGTTCACTATTTCTATGCCATCTCTGATCAGATTGGCTTCACTTTAAATTTATGTTGAAAAGTCTCTCAATACTGCATGGAATGTCTACTATGATCTCCTAGTAAGCTCGTTTTTCCATTTTGATATGATTATTTCATAACTTATTCTGTCTTCTTAAGTCTCCATAGTCCTCCTCATATTGCACCATATACAAAGTCAAAAGACACCATCACTCAGTCCTATAATCAATACTACATGAATATGTTTCCATTTCTTTCCTGCAATAGTACATGATGTGCCCTACTCTTTTCTCTTCACTTATTTCCATGATCTTCTCAAATGCTGAGGAACTCTGCCTTTCCCCTCTCACTTTTTGATGGTTGGTCAATCTCTCCTTTTCTCCTTAATGTCCCATTGAAACCAAACATGCCCTAGCAGTTCCTATCTTGACAGTAGCTTTTCTTGACCACATATGCAGTTACTGTTTCCCCTTTGGGCTGTAGACTTGTATGTGTATATGCACATGTGCCATTCCCACTTGAATATTTCAGAAATGTCCTCATTAATATACATACAAACAGACATTTCCCCATCGGTCCCACCTCTCAATTATCCACCTTCTCTCAGCTTCACCACATCCTCCATGAGCACCATCATCCAAGCATTTATTTAAGCCAGAAGTCAGGGAATAATTATTAATTCTTCCCTTTTCCACATCTCCTTGTCTTTGTATCCAAGAAGTACCTTCAGTTTTCACTGCCAAAATGTATTTCTTATCATTTCTCTTTCTCTCAATCTCTATTAGCACTACCATAATTCAAATTACTCTTTTATATGAGTGGCTAAAACAATCTTTTAGTGGGTCTCTCCACTTTTTTGATTGCCCTCAACCATTTATGCATTCAACAGAAATTATTGAGAGCCGACAACATAAAGCACTTCTAGAGGCTTTGGATAATCCGTGAAGAAAAGAGGCAAAAAAAAAAAAAAATCCTATCCTCACAGACCTTACATTTTAGTGGGAATATATGGAGGGTGTTATGCTAAGTGAAATAAGTCAGACAGAGAAAGGTAAATACTGTATGATATCACTTATATGCAGAAAATAAAAATTATAACAAACTAGTGAATATAACCAAAAACAAACAGACTCACAGATATAGAGAACAAACTAGTGGTTACCAGTGGGGAGAGATAATATAAGGGTAGGGAATTAAGAGGTACAAACTACTATATATAAAATAAGTTACAAGGATATATTCTAAAATACAGGGAATATATCCAATATTTTATTGTAACTATGTATGGAGTATAAGCTTTAAAAATTGTGAATGACTATATTGTACACCTATAACATATAATATTGTACATCAACTATACTTTAACAAAAAATTAAATATAATAAAGAATCATACTAGGAGGACATGAATCCTATGGCTAAAAACAAACACACACACACAAGTAAAAAGCTAGAGAGGAGTGATGAAAAAGAAACCAGGATTTCTAAATGGAGAGTATGTGGAGATATTACAATTTTAAATATGATAGTCAGGGTAGGCCTGGTTGGAAAAGTGGAATTTGACCAAAAACTTGAGGAGACAAAGAAGTGAAGAACAGCAAGGAGACCACTGGGGCTGGAACAGAAGGGCTGAAGGGAGATGTGGTGGAAAGCAAAAGCAGGGAGATGTAGCGGGAGGTAGAGAACAGTGATACCAGGTCTGAAGTGCCACTATATTCATTGGCTTTTCTTCTGATTAAGATGGAGAGTGATAAAAGGTTTTCAATAGAGGAGTGTCCTTATCTTTTATGATTTTAAATGTTCACTTTGGTTGCTGTTTTGGGGGTAGATTATAAGAAGGAAACTTCTAGGAGAACATTAGAGGAGTAATGAAGCCAAAAATGATGTTAGCTAAGATCAAAATGAGAGCAATAGAAATGGAGAGAAATTATTGGACTCTGATGTTACTTGGAAGGTAGAACCAACAAGATTTCCTGACAATTGGAATATGGATTAGGGGAAAAAAGACAGTGAATTATGACTCCAAAAACCTTCTCCTGAGCAATGAGAGAAGCATAGTTGTCACTAATATAAATAGAAAAGACTGAGGGTGGAACAGTTTTATGGGGAGTTCAAGAGTTTTGTTCCATTTTTGACATAGTAGGGACCGTGTCACTTCTCAGTTAAAGTTCATTACATTGAAATAAATTCTTAAGCCCTTCTCATGGCCCAAATTACCCTTGTGATCTATTCTCTACCTTCTAATCTTTTGTCACACAGTTTAGCAAAATGACAAATTGGTAGTCATATAGTAGCATAAATAAATACATATTGCAGAAACTGTTCAAAGATTTCTGTTTTTTACATTAAGAAATATAAAGAATGATCTGAGTGTATAATAGGGGAATTTTATCCAATCTGGGTGAGTCAGGCAGGATTTCTAGAGGAAATGATATTACTTTTAAGGAGTAAATGATAAATAGCAGTAATTTTGACACATGGTAGGGAAAGATCATCCCAAGTAAAATAAACAGGCTGTGCAAACATCCTGAGGTAGGAAGGGGGGTGTGTAGTGTCAGAACTGAAGGTAGACCTACCTAACTATACTGTGGTCAGCAGGGGAAAAATGATGGAGGATAAACTCAGTTCATACATAGCCTTGAGGACTGATTCAGGTTTTATGGTTTTATCCAGAGTTAAGGGAAGCCATTGAAGGGATTTTTAGCAGGGGAATGATCTGATCAGATTATGTTGGAAAGAATTTTCATACAATAGCTCATTTAATCTTCACAACAGTGTGTTTGGGGGGGCGGTGCTAATATTCTTCATTTTCAGAGCTAAAGTGCCTGAGGCACAGCAATGTGAAAGAATGAGCAATGGCCCACAGCTAGCAAATTGTGGATCCAAGATTGGAATCCAGGTGATCGATCTGCTTCTAGGTTCTGTCATTTTGAACATGTTAAATATGAAGGACATGAGTCTCTGTGGAGACCTCTAATTCAGGAGGACCTAATATCTCTTAGACAATTGGGACTGAAGCTTAGGATGAGGTCACAGGCTTAGATTTAGGAGTCATCAATACATACACAGTGATTAAGTAATTTTAGCATGTGACAGAATCGAGATGGAGGGTATAAAGGCATATGAAAAAGTTTGAGAACAGAGCCATGAGGGATACCATAATTCAGTGATGAGGAGGGTTAAGTATGCCAGCAAAGCTGGGGGAGAAGATTGGTCAGAGTTAGCGAGGAAAACTGGACAGGATGAGTCACAGAGTCTAAAGGAAGAGAACATTACACATTTTCCTAATCTTGAGTGCTTCTGAGAGGTAAAGTAAAATGAGATCAAAAATTCCCATTGGGTTTGACAACATGGAGCTTAGTAGTGACCTTAGTAAGAGTCTTCTGATGGAATGGAGGTAGTTGAAGCTCAATTAAAATGTTTCCTTATAGTTCTGAAAAATTCTGTGATTTTTGAATTTTAAGTCTGGCTGACACCTGAAGAAATAAGGTATGATATCTAGTACGCTATGGGGTCAAAGCCATGGGGCCAAAGGTGACCTAAATTTGGTTAAATTTTGAAGTAGAAAATCCTATAATATTTCCAGATAAGCAAAAATAATATTATGGTCACTCTTCTGTCAACACTACCCATCTGTATGCTGCCTGCCTTACTTAGAAAATGCCAATGGAGAGTGCCCTTGGAGGGTAAAATGAGAAAGACTGAGGGTGTGGGTGTCTAGACCCCTGAAGGAGGAAGATTTCTGAAAGCTCTGTTTTTTACCCTTATAAAATAAATTCTTAAGAAGGTCATATCTGATAATCTGTCAATGAACACACATTTATCAAACAAGGCACCATGATCTAATAGGGTGGGGCTTCTTTCAAAACAGGTGTATTCTTGAAAATATATATTTAACCTAAGCAGTTTTATTAAGTTGTTTTTTCTTGAAGCAGTTTCCACCTTCAGGTTACTTTAGGTCAAGTCTGAAGTATTTCTCAAATACTCCTTGTCAAACTAGTCAAAAATATGAAACAAAATGTTTTAAAAAGTTGTATTTTAATTGGTTATGATTTTCTGCCTATTTTGGAAAATAACACTAATTTAATAGCATTATTAAAAATTATTTTGTACTTAATTGACTTTTTTTGGACAGATATCTGATCAAATAAAATCAGTTTATGTCTATACAGACTCCCTTTCATAGACATTATTGGCTGTAACAGAAGATAAGAAAAAGTATCATACTTACAAAAATGGCTTTCATCCAAGAACTTCTTTACAAATGACATGTGTAATGATTTTCAAAATATATTGTACTCATCACAGGGGTGTGTGATAGTTGTGGCTTGTCTTTTTACTTTTATTAGTTATTATTGGTTTAACTTTTCTTATTATTTGTTTTCTTGTTTTCTGTTCGTGTTGTTCATTAAACACATTTCTAAACTAATCAAGTGAAATATGAGGTGGTAAAATGATTTCAGGAAAGACAGGGTATACATTCCTAGGTGTTAAACTTTAAGAATTTCACAAACCTTAGTATCACTGTATTAATTTCCTAGTATCAAAAAAGAAACTGTTTAGATGACTGCAGACTTAGCTTCTCTTCTTTTGTTGCTTTCTTCTTCTTCTTTTTTTTTAATTTGTAATGTAATTTCCCATCAGTATCTGGTCCATTATCTTGAGGAAGCCTCCAAGTTTGGTTGGTCACACACAGGAATCCTCCCCCATCCTCCCCAATGTAACTTTTCAGCATCAGTGACTGCAATGGCACTCTTACTCTTTGGGGACTTTAAAAAAAAGGACAATCAGGACACATTCCTTTTCATCTTTGCCTCCCATAATTTTCTTTGGCACAGGTCTTGTCAAAAATGCTTGATTTTTTTCTTCTCCAATTAGAACTCTTCAAAGGAGAGAAAATGAGAGTTGGAGCCCAGATTTCTTATCAAATGCTTCTAGGACCACGGCTGCTCCAGCTTTTGAAGTTCCCTCTGCCTGCCTCTTGATGCTGCAACCCTCTTAATAACACCATTAGCTATTTCAGCTCCATTTTCTGACAGGGTTGGTGGAGAGCGAGGGAGAGCCTTTCATGTAAGACTTTGCTACTCTGCTACTATGCCCTAAAGATAAAAATAACTGATTCATCTGGTCCTATATATACATGTAGCTTAACCTCTTTGCTTAGTAAGCAGTAATGGCTATCACTGAATTTTTCTTTATTCCACGTTAATTAAAAGAGATTAGAACTCTATACAACTAATTTAAAAGAATTACTTAAAGATGTGTCTGTTCAAAGCAATGCAGACATAAGATACAGATTAAGCTCCAAATATTCCAGATAAAAAATGCTACTTCTAGTCAACTAATGAAAGAGATAAAATGTCTTAAAATAAATTCGTCCCATAGCTAGAGAGGAAAAAAGTAAAATATGTGGTATATTTATATTAAAAATTAAAAAAGGAAAAAATGTCCTATAGAATCAACCCTTTCCTTTAGAGGAAGGCAATTTTAAAGCTTGTAACTTTAGGTGCATAAATGCAGTCAAATTATACACAGAGTCATTTTTCTCCAACACTGAAAACCCCATACCTTCTTCTTCAGGACAGAGTCATAGACAAGTTCTACTTCTTGGTGAAGCAGGAGTGAACTGGCTGAATGATATTTTTATTTGCATCCATGGACTTGAATGTGAGAATTTGAGAAAGAACTACGTTTAAGCACATGCTTTGGCATATACTGAACACTGACTTATTCCATGAAGCTATTAAGCCCTCTTACCCATCACAAGCATCTGACTTTCACACTTGAATATATCTTTGATTTTTTTTTTTTTCTAGAAGAAATTAGAATGTTTGTGCTTGGGATAAAAGTAAAGTGCTTTGTATAGTCAAGTTAACTGAGTGCATCTTTTAGCAGACCTACCTTTCTGCAGATTGTTTCTGATGAAAATATGATTTGTAAGTATGCTTTTCAATCACAGTTTGCACTTGCTCTTTGAGAGTTAAGTAATATTTGTATTTTGGGACGTGTGTTATTATTTGAATGGTTGTGACTGGAGCTTCTGAGCAAGGTGCTACAGCAGTAGAAACTGAAAAGAAGAAATGAGTTGGGGCCGGTGTAGAATAACCTGGTCTTCTATTGATGTCCCACTCTTGGTGTTATTTGACAATGTATACCCTAGACAACTTAACTATGGACTACCTTAGGCAATATTTTTCCTTGTGGTTGATAGGGTTTGCTCTGAAGGTTGTGAGAAAACTTAGTGTAAATCTATTGGGACTTGATGCATAGATGTTAGTTAGATTTAAGGGGAAAAAAATTCCTCCTGTTTCTGAAAATCAGGAATTTGGTGCTGTATTCTGAGGTGCTGAGGTTCTCCAAGCTCTCCTGGTGGTGGTGGATAAGCTGGTCCTTGCCTCATATGACATCTGGAATTGTTCTGATACTGTCAGTAGAATATTTGCAGGCTCTCTTTATCTTTTGATGATCTTGTCTTACCATACGAAAGAGTTTGTAGAACAGAGTTCTCCTACACCGTCATCACTGCCTACCCTCTACCTGCACACCAGATTGGTGGTGACAAGGGAAAGGTGTAGAGAGCTCCGCTCACTGGAGGAACACCTTGGGAGTCTCAGTGTTGGCTGCAGGATGGCATGGTAAACAGCCATCCTGCAAAACTTCCACTTCGATGCATCCTGGGGAACGTAGAACTGACAGTCCTCTCGGAAACTCTCAGAAGTGGCTGGGAAACATTGAAGGAGAAGAGAGTGATGAAATACACATGATTACTGCCATGTAAAATTGCAGAGCAAAACCAATTCCCCGAGTCTCTCAGTTGGAATATCACAAAAATAATAAGAAAAATATGGAAAATGTTCACCAGCAAGAACTAATTAAAGCCCTTAATTATATCGCCCTTCCCAAGAAGTATCAATAGAGAGATAAATGAGACAACAAAATTCTTAGGGTTATTATTAATATCCCACAATTTGGAGACAGTCAAATTAAGGATGAGCATTTAATCGTAGGTAAAAGCAAGGAATGATTCATTCTAGTTATGGGAAGATGTTGGTGGAGACTGAAGGGATTTACTGTGTTTCCATATCCATGGTCAATTAGGGAATTGATCTTAATTATGCCATCATTCCTCCATTAAATAGGTAACAGCCACACAAGGTAGAGTGAACCTGACAGAAGGCATTAAACAATCTCCTAGATACAGAGGTCAGCTAAACTTTGTGGGCCTGCCACCTGACTTTGTGAGTAAAGTTTTGTTGGAACAAAGTTATGGCCATCTGTTTATGTATTGTCTATGGCTGCTTTCCTGCTATAATTGCAGAGTTGAATAATTGCAACAGAGACAATAGGCTCACGAAACTTAAAATGTTTTCTATTTGGTTCTTTGCAGATAAAGTTTGCCCACCCTTGTTTTAGACAAAAGTGGGGGATTGAGGCTTGCCAACAAAGAAAATCATTCTCAGATAAGCAATGGAGTGACAAGGAAATTTCACCAATTGCATTATAAAATATGCTGACAGACTAAATAAGGACATCTACACTAAGTATAAATAAGATATGGGAGAAAATGTCATGTCTATGTACATAAGACACATACACACACAACACACATACATACACACACACAAAGAAGGAAAGAATCATTAAAAAAGTTTGAAATAAAACATAACTGAAGGAAAAATAGAAATGGAGCCTCACACTCAAAAATTACTAATGATTTGAATTAAATTAACATTTCAGAGACAAGATGATAAACCAACTTAAAGTGATGAACATGAACATTTCACAGCTAAGGAAATGATTGAAGATTATAAAACAAAACACAAAAAATCAGCACTCATCTTTATAGTATTACTAAATAAATTCAAAAGAACAAGGGACAAGATGGATATGGTTAAAAATCAAATTGCTTACATGGCTTAAAAGGCATGAGATAATCATAAATACAGAAAAAATGGTAAGGCATTTTAAAAAATAAAGAAAAGTGAACAAATATGGGAAGCATACAAAGATGTTCGGATGACATGGATATTTACTATTCTTAAAGTAGAGAACAAAATGGAGGGTACAAAACAATTTTTTTTTCTGAGATATACATTTTAAAGTAATAACTAGAATTATGACATATAACATTATATCACAACATATAAGATTTTTAGAAATTTCATTTAATGTCTGAAATATTTATATTAACATATTTCCATGCAAATAACCTAAAGAAAGTTTAGTATTAGTTGTTTTTTTTTTGTTTGTTTGTTTTTTTTATACTGCAGGTTCTTATTAGTCATCAATTTTATACAAATCAGTGTATACATGTCAATCCCAATCGCCCAATTCAGCACACCACCACCCCCCCCACTGCGGTTTTCCCCCCTTGGTGTCCATATGTTTGTTCTCTACATCTGTGTCTCAACTTCTGCCCTGCAAACCAGTTCATCTTTACCATTTTTCTAGATTCCACATACATGCATTAATATACGATATTAGTTTTTCTCTTTCTGACTTACTTCACTCTGTATGACAGTCTCTAGGTCCATCCACGTCTCAACAAATGACTCAATTTTGTTCCTTTTTATGGCTGAGTAATATTCCATTGTATATGTGTACCACAACTTCCTTATCCATTCGTCTGTCAATGGGCATTTAGGTTGCTTCCATGACCTGGCTATTGTAAATAGTGCTGAAATGAACATTGGGGTGCATGTGTCTTTTTGAATTATGGTTTTCTCTGGGTATATGCCCAATAGTGGGATTGCTGGATCTTATGGTAATTCTATTTTTTTAAGGAACCTCCATATTGTTCTCCATAGTGGCTGTATCAATTTACATTCCCACCAACAGTGCAAGAGGGTTCCCATTTCTCCACACCCTCTCCAGCATTTGTTGTTTGTAGATTTTCTGATGATGCTCATTCTAAATGGTGTGAGGTGATACCTCATTGTAGTTTTGATTTGCATTTCTCTAATAATTAGTGATGTTGAGCAGCTTTTCATGTGCTTCTTGGACATCTGTATATCTTCTTTGGAGAAATGTCTATTTAGGTCTTCTGCCCATTTTTGGATTCAGTTGTTTGTTTAATATTGAGCTGCATGAGCTGTTTATATATTTTGAAGATTAATCCTTTGTCCGTTGATTTGTTTGCAAATATTTTCTCCCATTCTGAAGGTTATCTTTTAATCTTGTTTATGGTTTCCTATGCTGTGCAAAAACTTTTAAGTTTCATTAGGTCCCATTTGTTTATTTTTGTTTTTATTTCCATTAATCTAGGAGGTGGATCAAAAAAGATCTTGCTGTGATTTATGTCAGAGTGTTTTTCCTATGTTTTCCTCTAAGAGTTTGATAGTGTCCGGTCTTACATTTAGGTCTCAAATCCATTTTAAGTTTATTTTTGTGTATGGTGTTAGGGAGTGTTCTAATTTCATTATTTTACATGTAGCTGTCCAGTTTTCCCAGTGCCACTTATTGAAGAGACTGTCTTTTCTCCATTGTATATCTTTGCCTCTTTTGTCATAGTTTAGTTGACCATAGGTGCGTGGGTTTATCACTGGGATTTCTATCTTGTTCCATTGATCTATGTTTCTGTTTTTGTGCAAGTACCATATTGTCTTGATGACTGTAGCTTTGTAGTAGAGTCTGAAGTCAGGAAGTCTCATTCCTCCAGCTCCGTCTTTTTCCTTCAAGGCTGCTTTGGCTATTTGGGGTCTTTTCTGTCTCCATACAAATTTTAAGATGATTTGTTCTAGTTCCGTAAAAAATGCCATTGTTAATTTGAAAGGGATTGCATTGAATCTGTAGATTGCTTTGGGTAGTATAGTCATTTTCACAATGTTGATTCTTCCAATCCAAGAACATGGTATATCTCTCTATCTGTTGGTATCATCTTTAATTTCTTTCATCAGTGTCTTATAGTTTTCTGCATACAGGTCTTTTGTCTCCCTAGGTAGGTTTATTCCTAGGTATTTTATTCTTTTTGTTGCAATGGTAAATGGGAGTGTTTCCATAATTTCTCTTTTAGATTTTTCATCATTAGTGTATAGGAATGCAAGAGATTTCTGTGCATTAATTTTGTATCCTGAAACTTTACCAAATTCATTGATTAGCTCTAGTAGTTTTCTGGTGGCATCTTTAGGATTCTCTATGTATAGTATCATGTCATCTGCAAACAGTGACAGTTTTACTTCTTCTTTCCCAATTTGTATTCCTTTTATTTCTTTTTCTTCTCTGATTGCCGTGGCTAGGACTTCCAAAACTATGTTGAATAAGAGTGGTGAGAGTGGACATCCTTGTCTCATTCCTGATCTTAGAGAAAAGGCTTTCAGTTTTTCACCATTGAGAATGATGTTTGCTGTGGGGTTGTCGTATATGGCCTTTATTATGTTGAGGTAGGTTCCCTCTATGCCCACTTTCTGGAGAGTTTTTATCATAAATGGGTGTTGAATTTTGTCAAACACTTTTTCTGCATCTATTGAGATGATCATATAGTTTTTATTCTTCAATTTGTTAATATGGTGTATCGCATTGATTGATTTGTATACATTGAAGAATCCTTGCATCCCTGGGATAAATCCCACTTGATCATGGTGTATGATCCTTTTAATGTGCTGTAGGATTCTGTTTGCTAGTATTTTGTTGAGGATTTTTGCATCTATGTTCATCAGTGATATTGGTCTGTAATTTTCTTCTTTCGTAGAATCTTTGTCTGGTTTTGGTATCAGGATGATGGTGACCTCATAGAATGAATTTGGGAGTGTTCCTTCCTCTGCAATTTTTTGGAAGAGTTTGAGAAGGATGGGTGATAGCTCTTCCCTAAATGTTTGATAGAATTCACCTGTGAAGCTATCTGGTCCTGGACTTTTGTTTGTTGGAAGATTTTTAATCACAGTTTCAATTTCATTACTTGTGATTGGTCTGTTCATATTTTCTGTTTCTTCCTGGTTTAGCCTTGGAAGGTTATACCTTTCTAAGAATTTGTCCATTTCTTCCAGGTTGTCCATTTTACTGGCCTAGAGTTGCTTGTAGTAGTCTCTTAGGATGCTTTGTATTTCTACAGTGTCTGTTGTAACTACTCCTTTTTCATTTCTAAGTTTATTGATTTGAGTCCTCTCCCTCTTTTTCTTGATGAGTCTGGCTAATGGTTTATCAATTTTGTTTATCTTCTCAAAGAACCAGCTTTTAGTTTTATTGATCTTTGCTATTGTTTTCTTTGTTTCTATTTCATTTATTTCTGCTCTGATCTTTATGATTTCTTTCCTTCTGCTAACTTTGGGTCTTGTTTATTCTTCTTTCTCTAGTTCCTTTAGGTGTAAGGTTAGATTGTTTACTTGAGATTTTTCTTGTTTCTTGAGGTAGACTTGTATAGCTATAAACTTCTCCCTTAGAACTGCTTTTGCTGCATCTCATAGGTTTTGGATTGTCGTATTTTCATTGTCATTTGTCTCTAAGTATTTTTTGATTTCCTCTTTGATTTCTTCAGTGATCTCTGGGTTGTTTAATAACGTATTGTTTAGCCTCCATGTGTTTGTGTTTTTTACATTTTTTTCCCTGTAATTCATTTCTAATCTCATAGCATTGTGGTCAGAAAAGATGCCTGATATGATTTCAATTTTCTTAAATTTACTGAAGCTTGATTTGTGAGCCAAGATGTGATCCATCCTGGTGAATGCTCCGTGCGCATTTAAGAAGAAAGTGTAATCTGCTGTTTTTGGATGGAATGTCCTATAAATATCAATTAAATCTATCGGGTCTATTGTGTCATTTAAAGCTTCTGTTTCCTTATTGATTTTCATTTTGGATGATCTGTCCATTGGTGTAAGTGCTGTGCTAAAGTCCCTCACTATTATTGTGTTACTGTCGTTTTCCTCTTTTACAGCTGTTAGCAGTTGCCTTATGTATTGAGGTGCTCCTATGTTGGGTGCATATATATTTATAATTGTTATATCTTCTTCTTGGATTGATCCCTTGATCATTATGTAGTGTCCTTCCTTGTCTCTTGCAACATTCTTTATTTTAAAGTCTATTTTATCTGATATGAGTATAGCTACTCCAGCTTTCTTTTGATTTCCATTTGCATGGAATATCTTTTTCCATCCCCTCACTTTCAATCTGTATGTGTCCCTAGGTCTGAAATGGGTCTCTTGTAGACAGCATATATATGGGTCTTGTTTTTGTATCCATTCAGCAAGCCTGTGTCTTTTGGCTGGAACATTTAATCTATTCACGTTTAAGGTAATTATCGATATGTATGTTCCTATGACCATTTTCTTAATTGTTATGGGTTTGTTTTTGTAGGTCCTTTTCTTCTCTTGTGTTTCCCACTTAGAGAAGTTCCTTTAGCATTTGTTGTAGAACTGGTTTGGTGGTGCTGAATTCTCTTAGCTTTTGCTTGTCTGTAAAGCTTTTGATTTCTCCATCGAATCTGAAGGAGATCCTTGCCGGGTAGAGTAATCTTGGTTGTAGGTTCTTCCCTTTCATCACTTTAAGTATATCATGCCACTCCCTTCTGGCCTGTAGAATTTCTGCTGAGAAATCAGCTGTTAACCTTATGGGAGTTCCCTTGTATGTTATTTGTCATTTTTCCCTTGCTGCTTTCAATATTTTTTCTTTGTCTTTAATTTTTGCCAATTTGATTACTATGTGTCTTGGTGTGTTTCTCCTTGGGTTTATCCTGTATGGGATTCGCTGTGCTTCCTGGACTTGGGTGGCTATTTCCTTTCCCATGTTAGGGAAGTTTTTGACTATAATCTCTTCAAATATTTTCTCTGGTCCTTTCTCTCTCTCTTCTCCTTCTGGGACCCCTATAATGCGAATGTTGTTGCATTTAATGTTTTCCCAGAGGTCTCTTAGGCTGTCTTCATTTCTTTTCATTGTTTTTTCTCTATTCTGTTCCGCAGCTGTGAATTCCTCCATTCTGTCTTCCTGGTCAGTTATCCGTTCTTCTGCCTCAGTTATTCTGCTATTGATTCCTTCCAGTGTAGTTTTCATTTCAGTTATTGTATTGTTCATCACTGTTTGTTTGTTCTTTAATTCTTCTAGGTCTTTGTTAAACATTTCTTGCATCTTCTCAATCTTTGCCTCCATTCTTTTTCTGAGGTCTTGGATCATCTTCATTATCATTATTCTGATTTCTTTTTCTGGAAGGTTGCCTATGTCCACTTCATTTAGTTGTTTTTCTGGGGTTTTATCTTGTTCCTTCATCTGGTGCATAGCCCTCTGCCTTTTCATCTTGTCTATCTTTCTATGAATGTGGTTTTTGTTCCACAGGCTGCGAGATTATAGTTCTTCTTTCTTCTGCTGTCTGCCCTCTGGTGGATGAGGCTATGTAAGAGGCTTGTGTAAGTTTCCTGATGGGAGGGACTGTTGGTGGGTAGAGCTGAGTGTTGCTCTGGTGGGCAGAGCTCAGTAAAGCTTTAATCCCCTTGACTGTTGATGGGTGGGGCTGGGTTCCCACCCTCTTGGTTGTTTTGCCTGAGGCAACCCAATACTGGAGCCTACCTGGGCTCTTTGGTGGGGCTAATGACAGACTCTGGCAGGGCTCACGCCAAGGAGTCCTTCCCAGAACTTTTTCTGCCTGTGTCCTTGTCCCCATGGTGAGCCACAGCAACCCCTCCCTGCCTCTGCAGGAGACCCTCCAACACTAGCAAGTAGGTCTGGTTCAGTCTCCCCTGGGGTCACTGCTCCTTCCCCTGGGTCCTGATGCGCACACTACTTTGTGTGTGCTCTCCAAGAGTGGAGTCTCTGTTCCCCCCAGTCCTGTCGAAGTCCTGCAATCAATTCCTACTAGCCTTCAAAGTCTGATTCTCTAGGAATTCCTCCTCCCATTGCTGGACCCCCAGTTTGGGAAGCCTGACATGGGGCTTAGAATCTTCACTCCAGTGGGTGGACTTCTGTGGTATAAGTGTTCTCCAGTCTGTGAGTCACCCACCCAGCAGTTATGGGATTTGATTTTACTGTGATTGCGCCCCTCCTACCGTCTCATTGTGGCTTCTCTTTTGTCTTTGGATGTGGGGTATCTTTTTTGGTGAGTTCTAGTGTCTTCCTATCGATGATTGTCCAGCAGCTAGTTGTGATTCTGGTGTTCTCACAAGAGAGAGTGAGAGATCGTCCTTCTACTCTGCCATCTTGGTTTCTCCCTCTAAAAAAAATTTTTTTTTTTATATTAAGGAAGAAATAACATTTCCAGATGAATGAGTACGTCACATTCAAGGAAAACTTGAAACAGAGCAACAGGTGTCTTTTTTAAGTTATCAAACTTCCAGAATAAATAAGTAAAAGCAAATCATTTGAAGTCATTTATAATGAGGAAAAATTTGAGTTAGTCTCAAAATTTTCCACAACAACCTCCAATGCCAGAAAACAATGGAACAATAATTGATAGATACTGAAGGAGATGAAGGGTACCTCAAACAATGTGATTCCTAACCAAGCTGTCCTTCGCCAATGAGGGTGACATAAACAGTCTGAATGTATCATGAAAGAATGTACAAAGACACACATATAAAACTTAATGAAATTCAGAAGAAGAAAGACATCCTAGCAAAAAGATGAGTGAAACATTACATGGCAGAGGAGAGCAGAGCAGTGTCTACAGTGCACTGAGGTAAGGAAGTGTGGGTGATGCACATTTTATACACTAGCTATCCTGGAGCAGATAGGCATCACACATTCTCAAGCACACAAGAATTTTGGAACTACCCTTCCCAGGAATAAAATAAAAAAAATAAAAACACTTAAAGAATTAAAGGAAGAAGAAAATAACAACAAAAACAACATTTAGCCAGTCAAGAACCAACAGAGAAATAAATAAAAATATTAGCCATAATAAAAATAACATGATAGCATTTGTGGCAATCAGTAAAAAAGTAACATAGAGTTGTAGAAAACATCATCAACTTGGAAAGGGTAAAAATAGATGTTAAAACAAGAGAATTAGTTGTGGAATAAGGCATGCTAATTTTAAAATTTTTCCTGGTTTGGGGTCAATAGACATTGACTAAAATTGAAATATTTTGTTTCAGAAAAACAGAATGACTTCAGTGTATTTAATTTTTATGGTTATCTATTTCTGTAGTCTTTAATATATTTTAGGAACTAGTAGTTCTCATGGTGATAAAAACATTTATCTAAAATTGACTGAATTAATCATTTTTATCACAATTCTATATACTTTATAAACTTCAAATAAAATGAAACACTCTCACACTTAAAAATTGCACAAATGCAATTTATGACATTTTTAATATTCATCCATCTATACACACCCATCCATTTTCTACCCATTTAGTCTCTCCTTCTTTCTCTTTGTTGGTTTATATATATATTTTCTATTACTATTTCTAGTTAGGTGTTCACACAAGAATTAAAATGAGTGGAGTAACATTTCCCTAATGTCAACAATGGCTATTTCTATGTAGACAAATTAAAAAAAAAGTTGTTTCCTTTATCTTTTTTCCTGTTAATGTGTTTCTTTATTGCTTTGTTAAAATAATGAACAGGTAAAATTATTAAACAAAAATATGAATTAACTCATTATTCACAGCCCTAAAAGAATTTATGAGAAAATCTAAAATTTCTGAATCAGGATCTTTTTTACAGACAGAATTCTGAACCAGAGGAAGCAAAATAATTTTAAAACACAATGTAGTAGACTTATTTGGCTTAGGTAAAATTGTAAAGCTGACAACGCCCACCTCTCCCATATGCATTCTTTCTTATGTTATGATGTTGAACCAGGAACGCTAGACATTTTTTTCAAAATCTATTAGTGTAAGAATCCCACCTGGGCACTACCCACTGTGGTTTCCCACATGTTTCCCGGGACAAAAATGTGTCTTTCTTGATCTGTCCTATGCTCATATACTAAGATATTTTCACCAAGACTTTACTATCTACCTTATTGTCCTATTATTTTACAATTTCTTGAAAACACTTGTGTTACAACCCTATCCAAAGGAGTGAATAAAGCTACACAGAAAATGAAGAAAATAGTTATGGACATGAATACTCTGTGGTGCTCCTCAAATTCCACATCCCTTTTGCCAACATGAAGGGAAGAGGTTGGGTTGCTAGTTTAATAACCAGTATTACAATCTTCCCATTTTTCCATGAGACCTAAAGAATCCTTGAATCATATGTTATTTACTTAGAAAGTCAATGAGTAAAGGTCAAACTGCAAGCAGCTTAGAAAATATCCAATGACTTAGAATCTCTAAGGAAACTGAGGATTATTAATAAAGTCCATTGTTTTAGTCTTTGAAAAATATGATTGACTTTTCTGATTAACCATAGCCCTAGAAATTAGATTCATATCTATCCTCTCTTGAATATTGCCACATTTCTTAATGATAATCCAAACAGATAATCATAAATACCACAAAGATAATGTGATCCTGAAGAGGCCAAAGGCTAGGACAATGAGTAGAACACGGTTTGGATCCCAGCTGTGTTTAGTTTCAAAAGACCATGTGTTTCTTGTTAGACCATCTTCTCGCTCCTTTGCTTTCTTCCCTCCTCTCCACAGTTCAAAACAGAAGCCAATTACAGGGCCCAGAGTGAGTTCTTTTGCTCCCTTTGCCTTTACCCTAATCTTTCTTGCATGCTCTCAGCAAAGTCAGACAACTGTGACAACAAGCTCGAGGCTTTTTTGTTTTTAATTGAACCACTAGCAGAGGCTTAAAACCACCCTAGAGCAGTTATATGTATGTAGAGGTTAAGTTTAAAAATATAATCCAGGGAAAGAGACCGAAACCTATTTCATCAGAGATTTGGAAGTCATTGCCAGGTAGGTTTTAAACCCTTTCAAAATAAAAGTTGCACATCTAGAAGTAAGCACTGGCTGCAGCCCCCTTCTGCACTGCAGCTGTGAATCTCCAGGTGGGGGTGGTGTGGGCTATGCAGACCCCTGTGACCTGAAACAGGCCTTCCCCACTGCTGGAGAGAAGGCTAATCCTTCACTCCTCCTCTGTTTCCCTTCCCCTTAGCCTCACCACCCCCAACCCTCCAAAAGCCACAAGTGTGTGAAATGTATTCATTTGCCAGAGGCTGTTTATTCTGTTTAATAGACAACTATTGCCCTCTCATCCTTTCTTTTTAGATTGTCTGGACAGGCACAAAGCAAATTAGTGCAAAATGCTTTCAGTCAAGTGTCAGGTGGAATCATGGGGATGAATGCTCCACTATTGGGCTTTCGGATTCTCCCAGTGCTTGTACTGACAGCATTGTCTCTCTCAATGACAGCCTTGTTGATGGGTTCCGTGGAGCACCAAAGACAATCCTGTAACTTTGGAAAGTTCTGTTCCAATAAAGACATTTTCATATTGTGAAAGAAGAAACTGAAAGGATTTGACATGGAAGTTTTGTAAAGTTTTAAACATATTTCCCTTAACAGAGCATTTCCAGCCTTTGTTGCTTCTAGTAAAGATTAGGAAGTTCTAATATAGTGACACATAAAGATGCTAAGATGTAGTCCTTGGCATATGACTCATTAATGACCTTGGCTTAAGACAAGTTGCTGGAATTATGCACTTAATTTCCTTACATCAAATGTGCATACTCAAGTCCTTCTTGATATTTAAGGAGGATCCTTAGCATGCAACAGAAAGACAACTACTGTTACATATCCCTAACTTTTGCAATTCCAGCCCAGCCTACAAATAAGTTTAATTGGAATGAATGCAATAATCTTCCAGGTCAGTCTTTGAATTCTCAATATTTAAAATCACCCCCCAATTTTTTTTAGAAAAACTTTATTTTTTGTTCTTTCTTTCTTTTTTTCCTATTTCTCTTTCTGTTTGTTAGAGGCAGGTTAATTTTTCTCTGTTATCATCTGGAACCTTAACTATCAGTTATTACCATTGCAAATATCATAATCAGCCACCAATTTATTAAAACCTGTGGAAAATAATCCTCTTAGTACCTCAAAATATGGAAAATACAGTAGTAAGTTCTTGGCTATGAAAATATTTAGGATATATGAAAAATGTCCTATTACCTCTACTCCAAATAATACCAATTTAGAAGACACCTAGTGGGTTGGCTTTCCAACATAATTACTCTGATATCTCTAGCTCCACCAGCAAAGTGGGCTTTTAGAAGCAATTTGCTGTTGCAAGACCTTGACTCCAGGCAAATCGGCTCCAGGTTAGACACCAAGATACATAGCTTAATCTGAGCCAATCAGAACCTAGCAGCGTCAGGGATCTGAGAATCAGCCAGATGTCTCTAGCAGACAGAAGAAACACCCATGAAGACCTACCACTGAGGCTCTTGGATTTGCTCTGGATCTTCAATGTACTGGAGTTGTGTTGTTCAACTTTTCCTCTAATTCTGTGCAATACTTTTCTTACAAATCTCTTGAAAACAAACCACCAGAGTAACTTGCAATGAACATAATTTAAACTTATATAACAAGATTTGGATGGCAAACGTCAAAAATGAGGAATTAGGTGCAAATCTGCAATCCTCCTTTACTCTCAGCAGAATCTCTAAGGCTCTGTAGTCTGCTTGGCAACCCAGGTTATCCCTTGATTTTAAGAATGGCTGATGGTAATAAGAGTGTGATTTCCCTTCTTTGTCATTGATTTCTATTTCTTTTTATTCTTTTAACAAAATATAAAATACAGATGAAATAAACTGAATCATTGGGAATATAGACAGTTGATTCCTAATTATGGTTCATTTAAATGATGAGAAAACACATTCAAATGAGGAAAAAAAATATTCATTCAGACATCTGCCAAAAACTCAAAATGGAATTCTGGAAAAGCTAAAATGTGCTTCAGTGTATTGCTTTGCAGTTCGGGTCAGTTTTTAATTGGTTGTTCCATTTTATAACATACCTGCTTTCCATGTTTAAAATGAGGTTACTTCACAGCTTTTTCAAAAATTTCAGAATCTGCAATTATATAATTAGTCTAATTTCTATTCAACTATCTTGTTGCCTATTCCAATCCACAAAATGTAATGAATTCTATATCATATGAATTCCTAAAGTTTAGGTGATTCATAGCTTTGTATATACTTGCCACCTGAATGATAGTTATATATTTAGTGACATAAATCAAATATACAAAAGATGCAGTGTTATGAGCAAGGGTTATATTCCTGGAAAACCATCTTGTATTATAAAAATAAAGAAAATAAAATGCTAACACATACTTTAAACTTTTAATAAGTATGTAATAGTTCAGTTTATATAATAACTGTGCCCTGAAAATTCTTTCGGAAGAACATTTTCAGCAAGATTTGAACTTGCTGAAGATGTACAAGGGAGAAGTGCAGGGAAACTGACTTGAAGTTTCAATTCTTCTTTCCCAGGAAGATTTCCTATAGCAAGTAGCTTTTCTTGTTTTGGAAAGTTCTGGTGGCATTCAAAAGTAGGGTCGTCTGTTGCAGATGTACGTAGAGTACAAAATTCTATGCAGAATGTCCATCCTTTATTAATGATCTCTTGCTCTGTTTGCCCAATAAGCTCTTCATTGCTGAATGCCTATGAATGAGAGTCTATAAATTCCATCACTTATTCAGAATATAATCTGAAACTAATCACTCTACCTCAGAAGTACCTGGGGACAAATAGGATATAGATGGGCATATATTAACCTTCAAATGATGTATTTTACCTGCCTGGAAACAAATGCAATGCCACATTTATTTTTCCAAATGCAGGAAAAGCAGATTTTAGTAAAGGAGGAAACCAGTTGTCTATCTTTTTTCAGTCAATAGAATAAAATATTTTCAAATCTTTCAGCTATTAGCATAAAGGAATATCTATATAAGTAGATGGAATATATAATTTTAAAAGCAAAGACAGTAGGGAAAAGAAAGCTAACAGTTTGGCAGACATATTACATGTCAAATCATTTTTATACATTATTTTACCTAATTTTTCCAATTTTACCTAATTTTTACAATATCCCAGTGTATTACAAAAGCTCAGAAACATTAAACAATTTTTTTTTTAATGCAAATATCTGATAGGTAGAAAAGCCGGAAATAGAACTCTGGTCTGATTCTAAAGCTCTTAGCTACTTCTATTACGACCTGCTTTTATTATTAAAGTCACATAGTAAGGAGAGAAAATGAGATAATTAAAATGTATCTTTTCTTGTACATAGCAAATCCTAGCCATCTAATTTCTTCAATGTGTATTGAGCATAATGCAGTTATTAATATACAAAATAGCCTGATTTTATTATTCTCATCAGCTAATAAGTATGTTTTTGTTAAAGCGCTAACCTTAGCCTGAAATGAGAAAAATGAGAATAGGAAGTGACTAAGGAAAAGAAATACTATTCTCCTGTAGTTCATCACAAAACGTATAGTATATTTTGATTATATTGCAAACCATAACAGAAGTCAACGAATGTTTACAAAGTGAACACACTGGCATTTATGACACCTTACATTCAATTTGTCACAAAATCTTACATTTTTGTGGAATATAGGTGATGCAAGCAGAAGAGTGGCCCCCAAAGATGTCCAGATTCTAATTCATGCCACCTATGAATATGTTACCATCCAGGGCAGAAGGGACTTTGCAAATATGATTAAGCACATTGAGATGGGACAATTGTCCTGGATTGTCTGGGTGGACCCAATGTAATCACAGGGGTCCTTGGAAGAGTCAGAGAAGGTGTGACAATGGAAGCAGAGTCAGAGAGAGATGTGAAGAAGCTGCTGCCTTTGGAGATGGAGGGAGTGGCCGCAAGCCAAGGAACAACAGGAAACTAGAAGAGGCAAGGGAATGAATTCTCCTCTTGAGCCTCCAGAAGGAACACAACCTACCCATCACCTTAATTTTTACCTAGTAAAACCAATTTTGGGCTTCTGACCTCCAGAAGTTTAAGATAAGATCCATGTGTTGCTTTAAGCCCTATGTTTATGATACTTTGTCACAACAGCAATAGGAAACTAATACAATACGTGAATTGGAAAGGAACATTTTTTTCTTCATGATTCTTCCAGTTAAAAATGTAAGGCTCTCAGTGTAAGTAAAGGCACAATACAGTATACTACTAAATTATTTTGCAGGGCATTTAGGCAGGTGTATCCTGAGAATATATATTTCAGTAACGTATTCAGGGATAAAAGTTCATTTTGCAAATACTTTAAGTTCAAAATTTAAAAAAAATAATAACACGAACAAGCCTTTTTTTTAATGATTTTGTTTGGTATCTTAAGTTTCTGCTGAATGCATGCAAAACTCCTTACGCTTAAGATAATAATATCTACCCCATTATTTAAAATCCATGTTTTCTGTTTTTGAGAAATTCTCATTCCTGGTCTCTGCTTCCTAATTTCACACGTTGATGTTGTTCTTTATGATATGAGCATCTTTGTCAACATTTTTAATGTTGGGGATGCCACAAACACTTTTTGAAAGCATGCAAATTAAAAGAGGAAGCTTCATTTTTTTCCTATTGAACGAAGCATAGTAATGGTCTAAAAGGCAAGAGGCAATGAGAGTCAGAACAATCCCATAAATCAGGCATTTCCTTTCACTTCAGTTAAACTATAAAAGTAACAGAAACATTTTGAAAAGCAGTTTGACACTGTCTACAAGATCTCTAAAAATTGTATACCTTTTTTTCTGGCAATCTCATTTCAGGAAATCTACTCAAAGAATAATAATCAGTTATACACTTAAATAATTGTGAGTATGAATTTTATGTAGAATGATAACAGTTCTTTGCTCTCTTCTTTAAGCCTTTATCAAAATTCTAAAGCTTACACAATTTCTTAAACTTGGTATAAAATTAACTTATCTTGTATATTCCCAAAATAAGAAAAAATAAAAATAATTCCTTCACTGAGAGCTGAAACAAACAAAATGTTTGTTTTGATATTAGAATTGTACTGATTGTTGACCAACATGAATCAAATCTGGTAATTTCTATTTACTAACTGCACCTGTATAATAACAGCCAGAGGCATGCTGTGGCACCAGAGGCAGCTTTACCACTCTGAGCATCTACATGTAAATGGATATATATGACATGGTATGTCTGGGCCACTAGTTTGAACATTTTTAAATGAACTGACTCCTGTTTAAGTCAAGCAACAGATTTATTACATTTGTCTACAAAATATATTGTGAAGTATTTGACTAAAGTGCCTAATCAACAGTTATCACCACAAGTAACTGCTTTTCTTCAGTAATCAAATTTCAGAAAGTGATATGGCTTAGAATGGTGCCCAGAGCCTAGTCTGGAAGCTAGTTCATTCTAGGTCCTCACAGATATCTATTGAATAAATAAATTTCAAGGATTTATTAATGTATATCAAATAATTATCACATTTATTTTTACTATTTTGACTTTTAAACAAGTACATCCAGTGCATTAAGATTCCTTAGTCGCTTCTGCTAT
This sequence comes from Eubalaena glacialis, assembly GCF_028564815.1. Taxonomy (NCBI): domain Eukaryota; kingdom Metazoa; phylum Chordata; class Mammalia; order Artiodactyla; family Balaenidae; genus Eubalaena; species Eubalaena glacialis. The sequence goes on along the minus strand of NC_083717.1, from coordinate 49,046,110 downwards.
TATATCATACTGTGTGATAAATTCCCAGCTTTGTTCAGACCAATTTGTTATTATAATGGAATAGAAATTAATGGAACCCAATGTTAAAACCCTGCATATTGTTTGAACCACATTTATTCACAGGTTTCCATTTCCCTTCAAAGACTCTGTCTGTATAAACTTCAAGGTGAAACTCAAGGAAGAATCTTTCCTCCTAATTCTCTTCAATACCATACAACAGTGCTTATTTTTCAGTAAGTGCTGGGAACATTGTGCTGTGGAGGCCACGTCACATAGGGTCCTTCAGAGTAGACAGATATAGTCAAGGCAGCTAGAATGCAGTGCTCCAAGTCATGTGAGCATCATAGCCTCTAGGACTTATGGGAATCTTTGATAGGGGAACCACTCTAGGCAGTAAATACTGCTGACTGTGGTAGATGCTATGTTTTTGCCTGTACACAAACTGTTCCCCTTCTTCTGGAAATAGCACCTTGATTCTCTTTGGGAGAACTATGTAATGCATGGGCTTTGGAGTTACAGTGGTTTGTTTGAATCTGCTACTTATTACCTGTGTGACCCTAGACAAGTTACTTAACATCGCTGTGCTTACAGCTAATCATCTGTAAATCAGGTATAATAATAGTTCCAACATTATAAGGACGTTATGTGGATTAATTGTGCAGTTACTCCAATTGCAAAAGCAATTAGAACAGCGTATGGCACATAATAAACACTATAGATTATTTGTTATATAAATAGACGTCTTTCCCTTGCATTTCAGTTTTGTGGGACTCTTACTTATTCCCTTGGCCAAGGAGTAGTGCTGTACCTAAGCCAAATGCAAACTGGCTCACTGTTAATAAACATTGATGTCATAGTTACCTTGCTAAATAAATCTGACTATTATTCTTTAGGATGGATTCCCTGAAATGAGTTTGTCCGGTAATATCAAACTGCTTTTCAGAGAGTTTGTTACTTTTGTTTTCTTTTTTCTTTTTCTTTTCTTTTTTTTTTTTTTACATCAGAGACAAATTTACCCCATGCTGTAGTGAAGTCATAAATCACCTTTATCATTTCCTTGATGCTCTTTGTTCTTTCCCTCCCTTTTTATTACTTTTAAAGCTTAATTGAAGTGCATTGAAAGGGATTCATTCTGACAGTGTAGCCCTAGAGAAATTCTCCACTAGCTCCTGCTACTTGGAGCTACAGAGTTGCCCAGGCTCCTAGTAGTAATCAGTATTTCCCTCATAATGACAAGGTTGACCCATTTGTGCATCTTTCTTTACATTTATTTATTTTTTTAATCTTTTGACCATTTTCTATTGGATTGTGGATCTTTTATCAGTATTTATAAACTATTTATATATTAGAGGGAGTAGTCTTTTGGTCTACTATATAAAATAAAACCACTCATATATGGAAGATTTAAAGTTTCTACATAGTCATATTTATTGATATTTTATTTTCTGGCTTTTGAATTTTGAATCATTTTTAAGAAAGGCATTCCACACTCTAGAGATGTAATGCAAATTTCTCATGTTTACTTAGGGTAATTTACGGTTTCATTTTTTTACATTTAAATGTTGAGCCATTTATAATTTATTCTGGATTATGATGCCTATCCAGTTGGAAATATTTGTGAAAGAATTTTTCCATATTTCTTCTAGTGCTTTTATGTTTTCACATTTTCACTCCAGTGATCCATTTTTGATCCATTTTGCTGCACATGCCTATGCAGTAGACCTACTCCATTAACTGAATAGTACGGGAGGCATAACTCAAGGATCCACAGCTCTGAATGGCAAACCTTTTTAATACTTTATTGAGGTATACCGTAAACTTAGCCCACTGTAGGTGTACAATTCATTGATTTTAGAGTTGTTCAACCATCTTTATATTTTTTAAAAACTGTTTCATTTGTTCAGTGACATTACTTTCTTTTTAATTATCATACAGTAAAACTGATTAATTTTGATGTGCATTTTCATCTATTTCAATATGTGTATAGAGTTGTGTAACCATCACTGCAATCAGGAATTAGAATAGTTCTATTATCCCAAAACATAAAAAGAACTTCAATTATGGTAAATTTTCTATATACTAAGCAGACTGTGAAAAGTAAACAAATTGCAATCAATAGGCCAACCAATAAAATCTATGCAAAGTAATAATCAAAATAGATAAAATAGAGTTAAATACTAAAAATTGTTCAAACAACCCCCCCTTCAAAAAAGGGAAGCACTATGGTTTGAATGTTTGTGTCCCCCTCAAATACATATGTTGAAAACCTAATGCCTAAAGTGATGGCATAAGGAGATGGAGATTTTGAAGGTGATTAGCTTATGAGAGTAGAAACCTCAGGAGTGGAACTAGTGTTTTATAAAAGGGACCACAGAGAGCGCTCTCATCCCTTAAAGGGCCATCATCAGATCCTGATCCTGCCAGCACTCTGATCTTGGTCTTCCAGCCTCCAAAATTGCAAGAAATAAATGTACCACCCAATTTGTGGTATTTTGTTACTGCAGCTCCACTAAGACAGGCAGGAAAAGGGATGCGGTAACCAAAAGCAGAGGCAATAAAATAGATGAGAAAATGGGCCTAAATCCAAACACACCAATAAATACTTTTAATGCAAATGGTTTAAACACACCACTTAAAACACAAATATTGTTAAAATGGGGAAATTAACATGAACCTACTGTGCTTTCTACAAGAAACTTAATTCCAATATAATTAAACAGGTAGATTAAAAGTAAAAGGATATTCCTGGGCATATACCCAGAGAAACCATAATTCAAAAAGATACATGCACCCCAATGTTCTTTGCAGCACTATTTACAATAGCCAGTACACAGAAGCAACCTAAATGTCCATCAACAAAAGAATGGATAAAGAAGATGTGGTACATATATACAATGGCATATTACTCAGCCATAAAAAGGAACTAAATTGTGTCATTTGTAAAGACATGGATGGACCTAGAGACTGTCATACAGAGTGAAGTAAGTCAGAAAGAGAAAAACAAATATTGTATATTAATGCATATATGTGGAATCTAGAAAAATGGTATAGATGATCTTATTTACAAAGCAGAAATAGAGACACAGATGTAGAGAACAAATGTATGGATACCAAGGGGAGAAGGAGGGGTGGGATGAATTGGGAGATTGAGATTGACATATACACACTGTGATGTATAAAATAGATAACTAATGAGCACCTACTGTATGACACAGGGAACTCTACTCAGTGTTCTGTGGTGACCTAAATGGGAAGAAAATCCAAAAAAGAGGGAATAAGTGCGTACATATGTCTGATTCACTTTGCTGTACAGGAGTAACTGACACAGTAGTGTAAAGCAACTATACTCCAATAAAAAAAAATGTATTAATAAAAGAATAGAAATATATGTACCTTGTCAACATAATCAAAAAAAGTTGGAACAGCTTTATTAGTATCAGGTAAAATAGACTTTGTAGTGAAAATAATTACCAGGATATTACTTATTAATAAAAGGGTTAGTTAAAGAAGATATAGCATCCTTAATGTCTATGTATCTATCTCCACAGCTTTAAAATACATAAAGCAAAATCCGATAGAACTAAAGGAGAAATAAACTACTATACAAGTATAGTTGGCACCCTCAACATTCATCTCTCAGTAGCAGATAGAGCTAGTAGACAGAAAATAAGCAGAAATATTGAAGGACTAAACATCATCATCAATGAACTGGATCTGACATTAATAGACTCTCCACTGAAGAACAGTGGAACACATAGCCTTTTCAGGTAAACATGGAACATGCCCTGAGCCATCAAACGATCCTTTACAAATTAAAATAATTAAATCATATCAGAGTATTTTCTCTAGCAATCCATTTTTAGAACATTTTCATAATCTTATAAATTCTGAGAGTCCCATGAGAAGTCATTTCCTCCTTCAAAACTCAAGCCTAGTAAATCAATTATTTTTCTACATCTCCATAAACTTGTCTTTTCTGAACATTTAATATAAATGGGATCATACCACGTGTAGACATTTTTGTCTAGTTTCTTTCACTTAGTGTAATGCTTTTGAGGTTCACTCATGTTGCAGCATGTTTCAGGATTGTTTTTCTATAGAGTAATTTCATTGTATACATATATTTTTTTCATCCATTCATTATTTGAAGTACTTTAGAACTATTTTTATTTTTTTTTGTTATGAATAATACTGCTATGAGCATACATATACAAGTCTTTAATGAACATATGTTTTCATTTTCTTTGCGTAAATTCATAGAAATGGAAGTGTTGGGTCATATAAAAAGCTTATGTTTCATTTTTAAAGAAACTTCCAAATTGTTTCCCAAAGTGGCTTCACAATATAGCATTCCCACCAGCAATTTATGAGGGTTGCAGTTTCTCTGCATCCTTTCCACCCTTGTATTCTCACTCTTTTGGATTATAGCATTTCAGTGAATGAATAGGGATAGGAAACTGTGGTTTTAACTTGCATTTCACTAATAATTATGGGATTGAGTATCTTTCTATCTGTTTTGTAGATATGGTAAAATGTTTAAATATTTGTCCATTTTAAAATTTGGAATGCTTTCATATTATTGTTTTAAGAATTTTATACATAGAGACACAAGTCTTTTGTCAGATACATGATTTGCAAACATTTTCTCCTAGTCTGTGACTTACCTTTTCATTTTCTTAATGGTGTTTTCAAAGCACAAAATGTTTAATTTTAATGATGTCTAGTTCCTTATTTTTATGGTTTGTGCTTTTGATGTTGTTTGGCTAAGAATGCAAGATCACACTGATGTTCTTTTATGTTTGCTTTTAGATATTGTATAGGTTTAACTTTATGTCTGTGGTTCATTGTTAATTAACACTTGTGTATGGTATGAGGTAAAGATTTACGCTGATTTTTTTTGTGTGTGCATATGGATATTCATGTTCCTGCAATATTTAATGAAAAGAATATCCTTTCATCATTTAATTTTTAGGACACTTTTTCCAAAATTTATTGACTGTAAACATAAATGATAATTTGCAGTCTCTCAATTGTTTTCCATTTGTTTATATCACCATTTTTATGCCAAAACTTCACTCTGCTTACTGTAGCTTCATGGTAGGTTTTCAAATCATGTAACATAAGCCCTTCCATATTTTCTTCTCTTTCAAAAATTTTTAGACTCTAGAGTTGTTTCCACTTCCACATAAATGCTAGGATCAGCTTATCAATTTCTGCCAAAATTTTTTCTAGTATTGTTATGGGGACTGTACTGAATTTGTAGAACAATTTGGAAAGAATTGCCATCCAACCAATACTTACTCTTCCCATCTATGAACATAGGATGGCTCTCCATTTTATCTTGATCCTCTTTAATTTCTCTAAGCAACATTGCATTATTTTGTTAAATTTATCCTAAGTCTTTTATTTTTTTGGTGCTTTTCTAATGGAATTAGTCATTAATTCCAACTTCAAAAGGTTTATTGCTAATATATAAAAGTAAAATTGTTTTTTGTCTATCAATATATTTTTTTTAGTCTTTTGACCTTGTTAAATTTGTTTACTAGCTCTACTAATTTAATCATGCATTCCTTAGGATTTTCTAGATATAAAATAATGTTATTTGTAAATAAAGACCGTTTTACTCTTTCCTTACCTATCTGGGTTCCTTTCAATAATTTTATTTGAGGTAGAACCTCCATTACAATGTTGAATAAAAGTGTGAGAGTAGACATCCTTGCTTTGTTCCCAATTTTAGGGGGAAAGCATTCAATCTTTCACTCTTAAATTTGATATAAACTGTAGGTTTTTCATAGACTCTTTTTATCAAGTTGAGAAAATTTCTATTTTTAGTTTCCTGAGATTTATTATCATGAATATGTGTTGCATTTTGTCAAATGCTTTTTTCTATGTCTACAAAAAGAATATGTTGTTCATCCTTTATTTTATTAATATGATATAAATATCATATAACAATGGCATACAATAGTTTTAGGTGTTGCTGAGTTCAGTTTGCTAAATTTTTAAACCAAATTCTTATTGCATAACTGACAGTGAGATTGAAACCTTGTGGTGTATTTCCACATTATTGAATTCTATTGTATAATTTTAGAGTCTTTCCTTCCTTCCCTGATAGAATAATTGTGTACATTGGAGAAAATTATCTCATTTATTATTAATTATACACGAACATCCAGTCTTTTTCATGCTACCATGAAGAAAGTATACAACTCACACCTGTAAAAATGTGTCCATTGACATAAATCATCCTTTTTCACTGCCCTAAATATATCAGAATAAGCTCAAATCATTATTTTGTTCTGCTATAAGGTAAAACTTACATCCTTTTAACACTGAAACACTTAGTTCAATCTTATTTTTCCCTTGTGAAATAAAATGTAGATTTTACTACCTACTCCATCACTCACCCAGTTTATAGCTTGCATAATTTTTCTGCTTTTCTACAATATTTCACAATAGTCAATTTAAAGATTTCATCACCTTATGTAACCAATATTTGCAGCTTGATGTAAAAAAAAAAAACTACTCGATAAGCCACAAGTGGGCATAGAAGCCAGTGATATGTGCTTTTAAATATTAAATGACAACAACAAAATGTCTTGCTCACATGATCCCTTCCTGTTACCCTACTCTCCTTATTTTTCTTTCCATAAACCATATTTTGACATCTGCTAAAATTTGAATAATTCCTAATTTTGGTTATCACTCTTAAGCTCAAACCAAATAGCTGCATAGGGTGCAATTATCTGGACATTAAAAATTGGATTATATTAAGAATCTAGACTATGACTTTTAGAATTTTGAGAAGCACTCCAGTGTTATCCTGGAAAAATGACACTGCATCTTGTAGTAGGCCATAAGGGGATGAGGGGAGTATTGGCAGAAAGCCAGAGTTTTGTGTTAACTTCAAGAGCAGAGGTGATTTTTAATGCTTCAACATCATTCATGAAATATTATATATATAATTTGTACTCACAATAACAAGCATGCTCTCCAAGGAAACATTAAAATAAATAGCTTCTTTAACTCTTTTGTACCTTGTTCATATCTTATTTTGATGAACCCATAAAAAAGGGAAGGTGAGATTGATGTTGGACAGATCAGTAGGGCAATCATGTAGTTTATTACATATTTATGACTCTGAAAGATAAAAGGATGTTTTTATGCACATAACTTGGCAAACGTATTTTGCCACGTTCAGATATGTTCCAAGTGACTTCAGTGGGGAAGTGAAACGATCTGGCGCATTGCCTGTAATGCTATTTGGCAAGACATTGAATGATGGTGAGATTTGAGAACACAGTAACATACTGTATTACATGTATATGTATACACACTTTATATATGTATGCATACATTCACTGGTATATAGGAAATGTGTGACTGTATACACACTCTACTTAAATATGCTAAACTACATAGAGTAATTAGTTGAAATATTGGTATCACTATGTACCAATAAACTATACATTTGGAAGGACTCCAAAGTTTTTAAATGGCTTTCTATAATATAGACTATATGGCATTGGAAATCATCAGGAGGCTGCCCTAGCTTTTCCCCTAATGATCAGAGTCAATGATTCCTTTACGCATTGTATCAGGAGCATTGTGCAGAACATACCCTGGTAAACTTATGATTACCTGACAGGGCTGCCATTGCAATAATAATTTATAGTTAACTTGCCATTAATTGTTGAGTGCTCACATCCCCTTAGTTACTTTACTTAGTACTTATCTAAGTACTCTTACAACATTCTATAGATGAGAAAAGTAAAACTTGAAGAGGTTGAACAATTTTCCTGAGAGCACATGGCTAATTTCAAAGTCAAGATTTGACCCAGGTCTGTCTAAGTCTGTCATATCTTAAAAGTCCTCATCACAAGAAAAAAAAATTGTAACTATGTAAAGTGATACATGTTAACTAGTCTTGTGGTGATCCTTTCACAATATATACAAATATCAAATAATTATGCTCTGTAACTAAAACTAATATAATGTTATATGACATGTATTCCTCAATAGAAAAAGAAAAAAAATAATAAAATAAAATCATATCAAAGAAAGTTTATCATGTTGGAACATTTTGTATCAAAGTATGAGTCTTCACTAGATCAGACATGATGAGAAAGCACCATTTCATCTGCTGTCATGTTCTATACCAAGTCACACATTATTTGTTGTCAGTTGCCAAGTATTCCTGCTCCAGATGTATTGTTTTTATAGTTGATGATCCAAATGGTAGCTTACATTTGCAAAACATTAATTCTAAAATAATAAAAGGACAAACATTAAATACTGACCAAGAGAAAGAAAACATACCGTGTGTTATGCAGAAAGAAACCAGAAAACTTTATAGCAATTGCAGGCTATTAGTATCTAATTGGGGGTCTAAATTTCACTAAAGCAAGGTGACTCATTCACTCATTTGTCTTTGTTTTTCCCACTAAGTTAGGATAATAGTTGAGAAGAAAATATGAGGTGGCAGGTGAACACTGGTATTTCTTGTCTCGTTTTTGTACCCACACATGAGAGAGGTTTGGAAATGGAAAACCAGTTTTCCCAAAAGCATTTATTGAAGATACTCTCCTTTCCCCATTGTGTGTTCTTGGCACCTTGGTCAAAGGTCTAATTGATCATAAATGCATGGACTTATTTTTGGTCTATCTATTCTGCTCCATTGGTCTCCATGTCTGTTTTTATGCCAGTACCATGTTGTTTTGATTACTGTAGTTTTTTAGTATATTTTGAAATCTACTAAAATTAGTGGTGTGATGTGTCCAAATTTTTTTTTTTTTTTTTTTTTTTTTGGGGTCAAGATCTCTTGGGCTACTCACAGTCTTTTGTGGTTCCACATGAATTTTAGGATTTTTTTTTTCTATTTCTATGAAAAATATCATTGGAATTTTGATAAGGATTGCTTTGAATCTTTAAATTGTTTGGTGTAATGTGCATATTTAAAAAAATATTAATTCTTCCAATCCATGAGCATGGGATATCTTTCTACTTACTAGTGTCTTCTTCAATTTCTTTCATCAATATTTTATAGTTTTCAGTGTACAGATCTTTCACATCTTTGAATAAATTTATTTCTAATTATCTTATTCTTTTTGATGTTAGTTTAAATTGGACTGTTTTCTTAATTGCTTTTTTGGAAAGTTCATTTTTAGTGTATAAATATGCAACTGATTTTTGTATATTGTTTTCTATCCTGCAACTTTACTAAACTAGCTTATTAGTTCTAACAGTTTTTTGGTGGAGTCTTTAGAGTGCCCTGTATATAAGATCATGTCATCTCTAAACAGAGACAGTTTTACTTTTTCCTTTTGGTCTGGATGCCCTTTATTTATTTTTTCTTGTCTAATTGCTCTGGCTAGGACTTCAGGTACTACACCGAATAAAAGTGGGGACAGTGAGCATCATTGTTTTGTTTCTGATCTTAGAGAAAAAGCTTTTAGCTTTTTACCATTGAGTATGATTTTAGCTGTGGGTTTGTCATACATGGCCTTTATTATGTTGAAGTGTATTCCTTTTACAACTAATTTGTTGAGAGTTTTTATCATGAAAGGATATTGAATTTTGTCAAATGCTTTTTCTCTAACTACTAAGACGATCACACAATTTTTATCCTTCATTTTTTTAATGTAGTGTATCACATATATTGATTTGTGTATATTGAAACATCCTTGCATCTCAGGGATAAATCCCACTTGGTCATGGTGTATGATGCTTTTAAAGTGTTTTGAATTTGGTTTGCTAGTATTTTGTTAAGGATTTTTGCATCTAGGTTAATCAGGACTATTGTTCTCAAATTTTCTTTTCTTGTAGTGTCCTTATCTGGTTTTGGTATGAGGATAATGCTGGCCTCATAAAGTCAGTTTGGAAGTGTTTCCTCCTCTTCAAATTTTTGGAAGAGTTTGAGAAGGATTTTCGTTAATTCTTCTTTGAACGTTTGATTGAAGTCACCAGTGAAACCATCAGGCTTTGACTTTGGGAGCCTCACTGGGAGGTTTTTGATTACTGATTGAATCTCCTTACTAGTTATTGGTCTGTTCAAATTTTTTATTTCTTTATGATTCAGTCTTGATAGATTGTATGTTTCAAAAAAATTCATCCTTTTCTCTAGATTGTCCAAATTGTTGGCATATAATTGCTAATAGTAGTCTCTTATGATATTTGTATTTTTGTGGTATCAGTTATAATATCTCCTCTTTTTTATAATTTTATTTATTTAAGATTTTTTCTCTTTTTTTCTTAGTCTAGCTAAAAATTTGTCAATTTTGCTTTACTTTTACCCTTTCAAAAAAAAAAAACTCTTAGTTTCTTAATGAAATAGTACCTTTATCTCACTCCATATAGAAAATCAACTCAAAATGGAATAAAAACCTAATGTAAGTTCTGAAACTAAAAACTATTAGAAGAAAACAGAAAAAAAAAAGTTTGACATTGCTCTGGCAAAGAATTTTGGATATAATCCCAAAAGCACAGCAATAAAAGAAAAAGTAAACAAATAAGATTGCATAATACCAAAAGACTTCTGCACAGCAAGGGAAACTCCAGCAGAGTGAATAGACAAAATATGAAATAGGAGAAAATACTTGCCAACCTTATATATGATAAAGGGTTAATATCCAAAATATATATGGAACTCAAATAGTTAAATAGCAATAAAACAACAATTTAAAAATGAGTAAAAGATCTGAATAGACATTTCTCCAAGGAAGGCATGCAAGTGGCCAACAAGTACGTGATGTTCAACATCATTAATCATCAGGGAAATGCAAATAAAAACCACAATGATATATCACCCCATACCTGTTAGAATGGCTATCACCAAAAAGACAAAGTTAATTGGAGTTGGCAAGGATGTGGAGAAAAGGGAACTCATATACACTGTTGGTAAGTAATTGGTACAGCCATTATGGAAAAGAGTATAGAGGGGCCTCAAAATATTAAAAATAGAACTACCACATAATCCAGCAATCTACTTCTGGGTATATATTACAAAAATGAAACCATTATTTCAAAGAGACATCTGTACTCCCATGTTCATTGCAGTATTATTCCCAATAGCCAAGATATGGAAACAGCACAGTTGTCTGTTAATGGATAAATGGAATAAAAGAAATAGATTGGTTAAAGAAGAGCTATATTACATTATAATTCCATAGTATTAAATATTTTATTATATATTTTTGAAATGGAATATTTTCCAGTCTTGAGAAAGAAGGAAGCCCTGCCTTCTGTGACAATGTATATGAAGCTTGAGGACATTGTACTCAGTGAAAGACAAATATTATATGATCTCACTTATGCGTGGAATCTAAAAACAAATAAACAAAATAACTCAACTCATAGAAGCAGAGAGTAGAATGGTTGTTACCAGGACCTGGGGGGCAGGTGGGAGAAATGGAGAGGTGTTGGCCAAAGGGTACAAAGTTACAGTTACCTAAGATGAATGTCTAGATATCTAGAGTACAGGCATGATAATTATACTTAATAATGTTATCTTCAATGAACACCGGAAATATGCTAAGAGAGTAGATTTCAAGTGCACTCGTCACATACAAAAATTGTAATTGTGTAAGGAAGTGATATGTTAATTAGCTTGACTGTAGCAATCATTTAACTATCTATATTTATATCAAATCATTATGTTGTACACCTTGAATAAATACAATTAAATATATATATATAAATAAATGAAAAAGAAGGTAAAGGTTTGTATGAGATTTCATACTACACATAACACACATATTCATGTGTATAAATCTGAAGACTAAGACATTTTTTGATAACATCAAGGGTCAAAATTTATACTTGCAAGTTATCATGTGATTAAATGATAACTGCAAGTCCATGTTTGAAAACAAAATCCATTCTTCAAATAGGGTAGGTAAGTACCAATACTTATATTTGAGCTTCACAAGGTTGAAATGGAAGAGTAATTTCTGATTAGGATTTTATACAATTTGATTGACTCATAAAGCTGAAGAAAGAGGATGCTAAAATGTGCTAATATATACAGAAGCTGTCAATACCATGGAGGGAAATATCAGTATTACCTGGAGCCAAGGCAATTTGGGGCTTATCACTGCATGAATGTTGCTACCATGTACATATATATACATGATATATTTAATGGATGTGTGTGTGTGCATGTGTTTGTGTGTGGTGTGGCATGTACTTAAAATGTGCTTCATACTCTAATTATTTGTAGAATTGTTGAATTATAAGAAAGAAGGCCTAGAAAAAACTCTTACTGTTTGATGTTTGTATATGTGTTGTGCTGGAAAATTATTATTTTAAATTTGTGGTCAAAGGTGTATTAAATATGTATATAGGAACAGCGTATTTCAAAAAGTATGAAAAATTTATCTGTGTCCTCACAAAATTAACATGGCATTCCTATAGGTAAAGGTTTGAACTAGAAAAGTGCTGAATTTCTATAGATTTATATGACTTGAAATCATATTTCTTAAGTACTGTTCTTTCTTATGAATCTTTCCTAATTTTTTAAGGCTTACTTGATCCCAAGTTTGTCAAATTCCAATCAGATTTATCCACTGAGGCAACAGTAATGCATCTTTTAAAAGAACATAGAAGCCTAGGCTTCAATCAGGAAACCTCCTTGATAAATCCTTCGTGTAGACATATTTTATCTATACGATTTTCAGCAGTTGAGAATATTAGCACTTACCAAAAAATCCAGATGTTAATTCTGTTTTCATGTCTTTTGTGCAGTAGAGAACACACTCCTGTAGAGGGGCTTCTCTTAATAATTATTTAAAATTTGGAGTCTTTCTAAAAGAGATCAATTCAGGCCAGGTACTCCTGCCTTCAACAAGAGCAGTGAGATGCTGCAGTGTTTAAGAGGTTGGACTCTGGGGCCAGATTGCCTGGGTTTAAATCCTGAACACTTATTAGCTTTGCAATTTGGGTGACTTATGTAACCTCTCTGTGTCTTATTTTCCTCATCTGTAAAATAAAAATGATAATACTTCTCACCTACATTGGTTGTTATGAGGATTAAATAAATATTAAATGTAAATACCTAGACCAGTTTCTGGCAAACTGTATTATAACTATGTCAAATGAATGTAAAAATTAATTGCAGAGTGCTCCACATAGTGACACTCCCAGGCCACTTCTCCCTCATGGACCAATCAAACATTTATTGAGTGCCTTCTATATGCTAGATTCCATGTTAGGCAAACCAGATTTACCTGTCTACAGATGAGCAGGAGTCTTATACTCAGGAATGCTGTTACTATCACATCCTAAAATGTGATACAAAAAGAGAAAAGTTAAAAAACACAGTGGATTAAAAACTAAGGAAATCTGGGTAAATTGTAGACTTCATTTGGTTAAGTGATTTATTTAGTTAGTAATAATTTGTCAGTATTGATTCATTAGTTTTGACAATGTGGATATACTAATTTAAGATTTTAATAGTAGAGGAAACTTGGTGTGTGGTAAGTGAGCACTCCCTTTACTCTTTTCACAATTTTTCTGTCAATCTGAAAATTTTATAATTTAAAAGTTTATTTTAAAAAACTGCCCCTTTCTGCTCCAAAGTGATGGTTATGAAAATTATCTCAACTTCCAGGGACCTCAGAATGGCCAAACTCCCAAACAAGCAAATAATCACTTTTTGTTCTAGGACTTTTCAGGTGGAACAGAATGGTCCAAACAAGACCATTTTAACATTCTCCTCTGAATTTTTAATGGAAATGTAAATGAAACTAGATATTCAGTATTCTGTTTTAAAATTTTAAGAGCTGACATTCACTGAGGCCTTATTATATGGTTGCCTGTGTTAAACTCTTTCCATGGATTAGCTCTTGGGAGCTGTTCGAAAACCTATGTGGTAGATACTCTTTTTGCCCCTATATGAGAAAACCATTTGCAGTTGTGTCTCTGATATTCTTGCCTTTGGGATGGTCCAGCTTTAATTCAATGCTGTGCATGTAGAGCTCTTCCTGCTTTCCTTGAACTGAATGCCCCAGTTCAGATGACTAGATGACTATTCAATGATGTGCCTTCACTATGCTTCCTGGCATCAACTGTGTGACACTGTAACATTGCAGTGTCCCATGTGGGATGTTACACCTACAATGGAGAATAAGCTCAGGCTTATTCATAAAAGAAAGAGTGCACAATGCCACATGCATTGCCCACATACAACTAAGACATTTATCTAATGCCTGGGAGTACACAAACAAACAGCAAGGTAGGATCTACTTATTTAGTGGATTCTGAAATTTTAAAAGAGAACTAGAGGCAAATCTCTCTGCCAGTTGTTTTTATGAATCAGTTTTATAGTCAATCTCAGTTGGGTCTTCAGAAAACACTGAAGAGAAATGGCTACATTTAATGAAATCATAGATGTGTTAGAAGCAGGGCAATAGCACAGGGCCCCATGTTCTTAAAGAGCCTACACTCGACCTAATGTTCTGCCGTCACCATCTTGAAATTCTTAATATTTTTTTGAATCAGGGGCTCTGCCTTGTCATTTTGCACTTGGTCCCACAAGTTATGTAGCCAGTCCTGTTCATAAGTTTTATGTATGCTTTTCTCAAATGAAATCTCAGGTGTTGTTTTTGAAATCAAGTCCCTGAGTGTAGCCTCACAACTTTACACTTGCTACATCTTCCTTAGGAAGACACAGTCATTCTTAAGAAGGTAGGTTTACCCCAATAGGTTACATAAAACGTTCCAATTCAAGTGGGTTAAGTAAAAATCTTTGCTCTAATCTTTCTCTCTATTGCCTGTTTGCAAACTCTGAATTTAATGCCCTGAACAAGCAAAAACATTGGATCTGCAGTGAGATTTTAATCATCGATACAGACACTGTCAAACAAACCAGGAGAAAGTTATCAATGCTTTGCTATAGTACTACTAACCTAGTCTAGAGATTGAATACCCAAACAGTTGGCCTACAATCACAGTGCATAATTCTGGAACTGATCTCCAAATTTGAAAACAGATGAAAAGAAAATCCCCTTTATTTAAGAGATACTATACACTCCAAGGGAGCTTGATGTTAGTAGTTTTGAATTAAATCAGGCAAAATTTTCATCATGCCAATGAAAATTTTATTTTTTCCCCTTTTTCTTTCCTACTGAAAACCTAAAACCCTTAACTTAAAGGGTTATTTTCCCCAGTCTGTTTGTAGCTCCTAATCATTAAGCCCTGAGAAAAGAGAAATCTACTGAGAAACACACTAGAGAGAAACATCTTCCTTAAATATGGGTATTTTTTGAATGCTGTTGGTAATTCACAGCACCTAAAGAACTCATACTTTTGGAACTACCTGCTAAATTAGGGAAATTAGGAGTAGGGTTGAAATCTCTATTTTAAACTGGACCAGAGAATAAATATTTTTCAGCTCCTGGCTTTATAGAAGGCTTTAATTATTCTCCGTTTCTTCAAATATCTCTAGTGCCTTCTTGGGTCTTCTCTCTTCCTTGCTAATGTGTCCTTTTGAGGTCCCTTCCTCCACATGGGAAGTCCATGGCCCAGGCCTTGCTACAGTAGCTGAAGGTCTCTAATGAGGGTGGCACTGACCTTCCAACTTCTTCAGAGATTGCCTTGGTCACATGGTCACCCCAGAGCTATCTTCTCACCTCTGTCAAGCTCTTTTGTTGAGTTCAAAACCTTATTATAATTAGAGTAGAAAAGCCTCACTGGGTTTTTTAGATGTTATCTCTGCCACAGAGAAATTTTCTACAACTTAGCCTGAACAATTTTTTTCTAAACTAAAGTTAATTGATGGAGAATCTGCTGGTATTCTAGAGAAAATTATGGGACACTGTCAAAAGATTTTCTTTGGGATTACAATGGAGTAATTAAAAATTCTCTCTCTTCTCTTTTTCTCTATCTCTATTTATAGTAATCCCACCTATATGAGATTTTTTTAAAGCACCAACACAGAATGAACACCAATTTATTTCATTAGTAAAAAATATCTAGACCGTTCCACGTGCTATATGTATCAATTTGTCTGTTGAACTCAGCTTTTACTTCTGGTTTAAACTTCCACACTCACTCCCAGACAGAGGATCTTCTGCGCCGGTCTTTACAAGTGGATGGCCATTGATTAGATCACAGGTCCGAAGAGGAGGCTCATTAATAAACTGGAAAAATGGCCCAGGATACGAGTTCTTCCCTAGAGGTGATGAGCAATGTCAATCAGATTTGTTTTCTTGAAAGGTTGAATTAAAAAATGCAAAAGGAAACAGATTTGGGGGTAGCTGGGAGGTACCTATGTAGAACTAGGGCTGGTGGCCATACATATGCAGGAGAGACAAAAGAATGGACAGTTGTGGGAAGAATATCAGACAAGCAAATGACCCTGAGAGACCAGAGGAGAGCAGTAGCTCTCATCTTTCCAATTACGTTGTGTAGCAGGCCCATCAGCTCTTTATTTTATGTTCCTCCATTTACTAAAACCTCTACAGAAACAATGTAGAAGAAGCTCTTGTAATACTCTACCCCTGTTATGTGAGCTTGCCCAAGTGAACTTCTATTTTTAAAATATTTGATTATTTAACTGGGCCCTAAGAAACACGAAGGGAGTGGAAGCCCTGTCCACGTTTCCTCCTGAGAAATACAGAAGGAAAAGAGAGAAAAACCTATTGATTTCCTACTGGGAATATGGTATGCATAATACCATCATCAAATTAAATTTTCATACAACCTCAGAAAGTAGGTGTAATTAAACCCATGTTAGAGCTAAGAAAACTGAGATCAGGAATGTCAAATAATTTGTCCAAAGTAATTGGGAGTCTAAGATTTAAACACATTTTTTTCCAGTTCCAAATCCCATAGTCTTTTCAATAATAAAAACAAGGGCAATGCAAAAGAAAGGAAGGGAGGGAGGAAGGAAGGAAGGAAGAAAAGAAGGAAGGAAGGAAGAGAAAGTAGCACTTTAACGAGTCTCTACTACCTGCTGGGCACTTTTATATGTCACTTCATTCAGTCCTCACAACAATGAAAAGCAGAACTGATATTTGTATATATATATATATATATATATATATATATATATATATATATATATATATATATATATATATATATATTTATACACGAGAAAATTGATGCTTAGAAAAGTCATCAAAATCACACAGCAAGGAGTGGAGCCGGGATTTATGCTGAGCCAAATTGACTCCAATACATCACCTTCCACTAAACTGTGATTTTTCTTCCTGGAGAACCACATACACCAGAGCAATTCTAGCTGATAATTAGGTAGAAAATCAAGGAGAGGGTAGATATGAAGATCCAGATTCAAAAGGGTGGATTTTGATTCAAGAATTGGCATTAAGTCCTATTTGATTCTTCCTTCTAGTATCTCAATAATGATAGATAATGATATACATAATGATATATATGTATGTGTGCACAGCTATGTTATGATATAGATATAATTACATATAAAATATAAGTTTGGATGGGGTCATTAGAAGACAAACAATTTCAACACACTTATGGAATCTGAAAGCACTGAAAAGTGTTGATCAGAAAATGATGGAGGAAGCCATGAATGATGCCCAGAGGGGACTGCAGCAGACAAGGAGCCAGTCTACCTAGCAGAACCCCCAAGGTGCTTCAATACAGAGACAACAGGCACAGCAGAGACTAATGTAAAATTTGTTTAGTACTTCTACATGACATGGTATATTTTCCTAAGTTTTCTGTAAAATGGGCATGTTTGAAAGTATATGCTTAATCAAATGTTTATTTGAGGGTAGCTAGGTCTATTTCCACTCACTAATAAAAGTTATAATGACCAAATTGACAAGGATTGGATGTTTTCTACATGCCTAACTCTTTAAGCACTTAATTTACTCTTGCTACAAGCCACTAACTTGGTATTATCCCTATTTTTTAGAAGTGAAAACTGAGGTT
Source organism: Eubalaena glacialis (assembly GCF_028564815.1). Classification (NCBI taxonomy): domain Eukaryota; kingdom Metazoa; phylum Chordata; class Mammalia; order Artiodactyla; family Balaenidae; genus Eubalaena; species Eubalaena glacialis. Next base: position 49,028,197 of record NC_083717.1, on the reverse strand, counting down.
CGTGAGGGTCAGGGAAACAAAAGCAAGTACCTATTATGAGCAGTCAAGATTCCAGCATGATCAAATCAGACTCCCAATCCCTTTCCACTATTCCTTTACTATTTTCAGTGCTACTAAGCACTAACCATAGGATGAAAGTTTCCACCTCCTAATGTTCAGCCTAGAAACTACACAATGAAATGAGGAGTCAGTTTGGTAGTTTTTCATTTCGAGGTTTATATTAAGATTGAAAGCCATAGCACTGTTCTACAGTAACTAAGTAAATAAAATAGTATATGTGTGTGTGTGTGTGTGTGTGTGTGTAAACACCCCCCCAAAAAAAATTCAGCTGTTGGAGCAGTACTTGGCACACAGTAGGGACATCATATTTGCTGAATGAATGTATGAACAAGTCAGAGAACTCTTGATTGAATCTTTTCTTTCTTTTCTTTAACTTGTATATTCAGCATAATCAGGCAGACTTTGAGCCAATTATTAATGTTTGAAATGGAAATTCGTTCAAGAGAACAATGCTTTTGAAAACAAAGAACCAAGTCACTTTGGTGTGTAGTGGCACAGCCTTCTGTCCCTCTGCAGCCAGTTTATTACTGAGCTTACTGATTAGTTAATCAGTAATTAATTTAATTATTAATACTATTTACATATTTGGATTATTGCAGCTATTAAGCAGCCCTGCTACCCTCCTGCTTCCTTTGCACTTTAAAGTAAAGTAAGAGGGTTAAGAAGTGAGAAGATAAGTGGCAAATTAAGCTATGAGATGCATAAGGCAAACCAACCAGAAGGACTTGTAATGAAAGATAACACATAAAGGGTGAAAGGAATTACAAGGAAGTGAGTGAAAGATGGGCTACTTCTCTGCAGGCAACTTC